>NW_028274813.1:125827006-125978521 GCF_037043125.1 Eumetopias jubatus
CAAAGACCGAGTGAGAAATGGGAAACTTACTTTCTCTGAGCTGCACTGTCTTCACCCATAAAATGGGCATCCTATTAGCTTTCTTCTTGAAATGACATAAAGGGAAGCAAATTTCACAGCACAAAACCTTGACTGAATTTTTATTTCTCTTCCTGCTCCATGGCGTTTGCAGACAAGGCATGAAAATATTTTTATACTGGCAACTTCATCATCTTCATCCTCACATATAAACCCAATAAATTCGGCTTGCAAACAGTTTCTAAGCAAAGCCATTAAGAGGTCTCTATCCCTCGCAATTCTTCCAAGCCACCCCAGTACAGCAATTTGCAAATTTATGATGTGCTAGATAGAATTTCTTTGTTTTGATTTTGCATCTGCATATTTATTGAGATATGACGATCTTAATTAGTTCTGCCTTTTTTGTTTTGTTTGTTTTCTTGGTTGGGAAAAGACAGCTTTCCGAATTCCCTTGGTGGATGCCTCCCAGGGGAGTATTTGGACATGCTGTTCACACCGTGATTTTCATCCTGAACCCTCTATTTATTTCCTGCAGGAGCGGAGCTGTGTGAATTCTGTGCCCCATCCGAGAGGCACCAGCAGCCCAGTAGATAACACATAAACACGTAAAGACATACAGATTATGCCCATTACGAATATCTCACCATCCATTGTCACCCAGAACAATCATGATTCCCTAGAGTTTCCCATTTGCCAAGTTCTTCGCGCCATCACGAAGTCTGTCACTGATTCGACACTTTCACGAGGAAGGATATAATTTATTATTTCCCCGGGATTTTGGGCTTTTTGTTTTGTTTTGTTTTATTTATGAAAATAACCCCAGTAATGGAGAATTTCCTGTATACAGAGAAAAGCACCAGGCACCATTGATTGGTAAAGGGCGGGGGGGGATAGCAGTGTTATCGTGAAATGTATGCCAGATGCTTTACGTTTGCTTCATTTCATTCAAAATGCAAACCAATATACATCTCTATGGGGTGATATTATGATCTTATACTTGGGAAAAGAGAGATCTTGGGTATTTAGAAAATGTTCTCAATATCCTAAAGCTACACATGGCATAGAAGATGTATGACAATCAGAATAAGACCAAGGGTTTCTGTGTCCGTCAATTCAACCAACAAATATTGATGTATAAAATCTGCTTTGCCTGAGGAAGAAAGGGGAGGAGATGTTAATTCAGCCAAAATCAAAGTCATGGGCTCTGTCCAGTGGTCTAGAGGTCTAGAAAAAGCCCAACAACATTCTCGCCAAAAAGTCATGGCAGTAAATGTCCTCCTCCTTCTTCTTCTTCTTCTTCTTTTTTTTTTAAGATTTATTTATTTATTTCAGAAAGAGAAAGCACGAGCCAGGGGAGGGGCAGAGAGAGAAGGGGAGAGAGAATCTCAAGCAGATTCCATGCTGAGTGTGGAGCCTGATGCGGGGCTCGATCTCACGACCCTGAGATCATGACCTGAGCCGAAATCAAGAGGAGGATATTCAACTGACTGAGCCGCCCAGGCGCCCCTAAATGTCCTGCTTCTTAATGAACAAGTGAATCCATGTGGGGGATACAGTCCAAATTCTTCACAAAAATAGAAATACAGTATAAAAAAGGATGAGAGTGGGTTAGTGAGAAAAGAAAACAAAAGCAGAGACAGAGAGAGAGAGAGACAGAGAGAGATGGAGATGGTGTGTGAGGTGTTCAGGAAACCAGTCTGTCAGCAAGAGCTTTACTTCTACGATATGTGACTTGACCTAAAGTGGCCTGGAGGGCGGGGGGGATATGTAAGATGCTGGTTCACTGTGGAGGATAATCAAGAGCCAAAAAATATTGTATGACAGAAGATTTTTGAGGGATCCACTGAGGTTTCAGACATGCACTTTAAACTATTCATCTAGAATAGTCAATGAAGTACCACTGAGCCAAATCATATTCTTTTGCTCAGTCTTTAGCTTTAGACATTCACCTGGTGGTAAGACAGAGTTGGTGTCTGGGCTGTGTGGTTTGCCATACTCTGTAGCTAAGGGACCTAGAGAAGTTAACTAGCCCATATAGTTATCTAGTTCAAGAGCATGACGACCGGATGCCAACTGACTAGAGAAGGTGTTTGTGAGCAAGTCAGTTTGTCAGTTTAGAAATGAATGATGATGAAACCATGAGATGCTGTGGACTCTGAGAAACAAACTGAGGGCTCTAGAGGGGAGGGGGGTGGGGGATGGGTTAGCCGGGTGATGGGGATTAAGGAGGGCATGTTCTGCACGGAGCTCTGGGTGTTATACGCAAACAATGAATCATGGAACACTACATCAAAAACTAATGATGTGATGTATGGTGATTAACATAACATAATAATAAAAAAATTAAACAAAATAAATTAAATTAGAAAAAGAAATGAATGATGATGGTATTCCTCAGGCTCTCTCGTTGCAGTGTTCAAAAGATACCCACTCTCCTACCGGCCTTCCACCATTCTCACTGTGTTTTCTCATTGAACAGTTCCAAATACATCCTACTGAATATTTGCAGGTAACTGCTAAAGAGCCACAACAGAATGGGGCAAACTGAAGTATTTTGCCATTTGCAACATTCCCTTGAGCAGTGGGACACGCACTGCAATGTAAGTTTCAATGGATCCAAACAAAACCCCCCCAAAAACACTCTACAGTGGCACCAAACAAGCAAACTGTGGTTGTGTCTCACTCAGTTACACTGTGTAACATTCATCATTTCAAAACCTTGCAAAAGACCATTTTCTCATTGTCTGGATAACAGAATATCTGAGAGAAGTACACATTTGCTGAAACCACTTAGATTTCTGTGTAATTTTTGGTCCAACTTTTCTCTGCTAAGAGGTATCGCCATTCCACTGTTGTTAGGAGGCCTTTCCTTTTCTTATGTGCTTCAAAACCACCAAGAAATAAACCTGGTTACCAGAAATAAAAGAAACAACATTTCAAGGATACATTATGCGAAGGGAAAGGTCAGGGGTGATTTCTCAGCAAAAACAAATCAAATTAAGAAATTTAAGAATGCAGATAGGTTTTGATCCTTTGAAAAGTTAAAGGGTAATCTGTGCATTGATGTTCTGACTCACAATTTTATTGGCATATCTCAAGTGCCACTCTGCACTTATTTGCTATAGAACTCTTAATGTTATAAATGTTTCTATATCGTTGGTCTTACAGTGGAAGCGAACGCCATCCATCGCTCTCAGCCAATGAAAGCAGTAAGCCATCCTGCCCTTCCCTTCTTTCAGAAAGTGCTCATTTTTAAACTCCTCCACATTTTTCTCTTTCTGACATGATTTTATGTTCTGGTGAACAGTTTTGACTCATAATGGCTCACAGAAGACATGCAAATAATAGTGCTGGTGGTACAGACAGTGAATACTAGTTTTAAACCAGTTTGAGGCCATGAACACATTTAAGGAAATTAAGGGTAAGGAAGCAGATGGTAACGTCCAAGGCCAGTTGATGTCTCCACGGAGGTCACTGAAGGAAATCCTGTTTTTACTGGGGTTTAGAATCACCCGCTTTCTTCTGTCCCCAGAAAACTCCATTTTGTATTTGGATCTTCATTGGTTTACCATATTCTTTCCTCAAATTGTGGACACCTACAAGCCTAGATATAATTCTGGCTGAGGTGACTTCTGATACAACAAGACACAGGCATGTGGCTGGTTAGCATGGTTGGTAATGAGAATCACCCTCTGATAAAGTCTGAGGTGACAAAATGGGCCATGGTTCATGTTGCTCCTTTCCCCTTGCTGGTTCCAGGACTGACGTTTATGTACTCCTTGAGCCCAAAGAAAAAGAATCCAGCTCTCCGAAACCTTGAGACTCTCACAAGGATGCACTCTCTTTTTCCGGTCCTTGGAATGTACAGGTGGCAGGAGTGGTGAGAGACTGTAACCTAAACTCCTCATCTTTGTTACATTTCCTCCCCATTCTTCCCCAGAGGGTTGAGAGTAACCGATGGGAAATTAACAACCTGCTGGGGTTTATGCACATCACTGTGAATCTATGCTTCTGTGCCTGAGATCCCTTTATCCGGGGGCAGGGGGACATGTTTTCTTTTGTGTTTGTTCGTTTGTCTTTTTTATTCCCCCAATCATACTAACGTAATTGGAGATTTGTGGAAGTCCACTGATATTATAAAGAGCTTCATAAACCCCACTGTATCCTGTGAGATACCTAACTCCAAACTGTGTCATCTGTAGCTAGAAGAATCTGTGGTGGGTGTTGGAAAAAAAAAGTCAGGGAATTATAAGTAAAGGAAACAGACGTCCTAAAGTACAACATCAGAAACTCCTCTCCAAAGGGACGATGTCATAGGACTTGTAGATTTGATTCAGGTGGTATTCCCGTTTCCACAAACACCTTCTCCCCTCTCAAGTCAGAATACCTGTACATATGAGAAACCGAAAGCCTCATGGGAGAGCACAGCAGGACACAGCTTGAGGGAGAAGCTTAAGCAAAACTGGAGGAATGAGTCTGAGTGAACAAAAGCCCTGGTGAGTGTGCAGTTTGAGCTCAGGCAGGTGGCTTTAAGGGATTAGGTAGGCGAGCGGTAAAGAAGGTGTTTCGGTAATACTACAATATATAAATGTATCAAATTCACATGTTGTACACCTTACGTTTACAGGATGTTATATGCCAAGTATATTTCAACAGAAGAAGCTGAGATTTATGGTTCAAACGATGGAAAAGTTTTAAAGTAAGAACCAAGATAGATAGACAGATGATAGATAGATACAAACATGTGTATCTTTCCATATACATATCACATTATTTCTATTTATTTTAGTAAATGACTTTTATGAAGCTGTCTTTATATAAACAGTTAAATTTTTTTACTTAGTATCAATATCTTAAACACATATTATAAGCAAAGACCTTTCACAGTGGGCACTTTGCGAGCTCTCAGAAAACCTTGGTTGCTTTCTCTACCCCTTAAGTTAATAGAGTTTGGGTTTATAGCAATAACTCTATTACAGAGACTTGATATTACAAACCTGGGAGAAAAAGGAGCTCCTGCAATCTGATCTCTACTTATTTTTTTATCTCACTTTTCAAACTCTATTCTCCCACATAATCCCTCCATTAAAGTTGGTCTCTCGCCTCTCCTCAAATCCGTGTGGGGTTTCGCTGTTTCTCTGACTTGGCTTAAGGGGACTCTACCTGCAATGCTATCCTTCTCACCACTAGCAATGAAAACCCTCATATGTCTGAAGATCAAGCCCAAATGGTATTTACCTGATAAAGAGCCCATGATTCCATGGGCTAGAAATAATTACTCATTTGACTTTAGTGCACTTATTCACTGCACTTGCCCTTGGAGGTCAAAGATGTGTTTCAGATTAATGTGTAGCTTTCCTAGTTCTTCCTCCTTGCCTTATATACAGAAAATGCTCAAAATAAATACCAATTATGGAATGGCAGAAAAAAAAAAAAAAGACCCTTTCCTAATACAAGAAAAATCCACTCCACCCCCAGATGAGGGATAGCCCTATGTCTCTCGTGATTTCTACTGGCCAGCCACAGAAATTGAAGAGGAGGGGTGTGTAAGAGAATTCATAATTTAAATCTTGAAACTGCATAACTGGCAGTGCTAGAATGGGTCCCTTTACAAGATCATTTGCTAAAATTCAATGTAATTGGTGTTTTTACAGGAGATAACGGTTGGCTTGCCCTAGGCAAATATTTGTGTTCTCTGCCCTAGGAATGGAAGGACTGGAATCAGGTGCTTCCAGTTAAAATGAAAAAGGCAGACATGGATAGAAGTTCAAAATTTGCAGGATGGGGTTTGGAAGGTGGAGAGTCTCCATGGAAAAACAAAATCGGCACTGCTATTTAGAGGCTCTATTTTGTTATCTTGGGAGCTGTCTCCCAAATTCTATGTTTCTATCAGGCTCTCAGTTTTCAGATAAAAGGATTTTGTGTTGCTATTGTTACAGCCTAAAAGAATTCTTTACACAGGTCTTTTTGTTGTAAGAACACAATCAAATCTCCCTGCCTTCTGAAACACCCAGGGATTCCAAGGAGTTTACAGAGCAATGAATTCTGACCTCAGTTGTAGGAAAAACAAAAACAACAACAAAAACAAAAAACCACAGAGAGCTATTGGTTTCTGAATAGAGCCATATATGCTACCACCTACCATCAGGCCTGGGGTGAAAACCACCATTTTGTGGATGCATGATTCTATTTTGGTTAAAAGTAATCCATTTACAGTTATCTGTAAGTTATCACTGTGACCACATATCTCTTTCCTGATAATGAAGTTACCGGACAGGCGGAGTGGTCGTGGATACCAATACCATACCATCCGTGGGAGGAATCACAGGGTAAGTGGGCCAAGAATGAAGTCGATATGTTATCAGATATTATATGATGCTGGTTATTTATCTTGTCGATTTGTAAAAAGGATTGCCACTCTCTACATCACAGAAATGTTAAAAGATGTGAATTGTTTCCAATAGACTCCCCTGTTGTACTAGCAGACTGCTGAGGAGTCAAGTGTTTTCACAAGATGTGAGAGAAAGTTGTCAGTACCTTCACAGGGAGTTGCCCTAACCCTAACAAGTCAATTCTAATTTATGCCACATGTAATTCTAAGGGAATTTAACTAATAGGGTGTTAACTGATAGAATCACTTTTACTCTAAACTGTTGACCTTCAAGGGGGTATTCGGATTTGAGCAGTTAACTAGGCACAGCTTGAATTGGGTTAATGAAAAAAAGGTATAATTTTAAGTGAGAAATACAGCCTATTTTGGAATATATCAAATGACTAATTCATTAGAAGACAGCCTCTGATGATCGTAACCATGATGGGGCAAAGGAGATGGTGAGGGTCCTGGTCAGAAGCAAGCCAGCAAGTTTGTTACAAGGAGTCACAAAATAAAATCGCTGTAGAAGGGGCTGTGATAAATTGTTATAAACATCATAATAAAATGCATTATGCAATCTATTACAATAAAATTTAATTTGATGTATAATATGTCATAGCAATTTGGCCTAAGAGAGGAGTAAATAAATAGCCCTTAACAAAGTCATGATACTATAGCAACAGAATTGTAACAGAGGGCAGAAACACATGTGCAAAGTTATTTCACACATTGTATATAAACTACGTTTTATTATTATTATCATACCTTTTGTTCAAAAGCCTCTTTAATATAAGTGAAAATAGCACTATTACATAGATGTTTTACCTTCATCTGGTAGCATGTCATATCAGGTAGAATTTTTACTTTCTAATTACTGATGAACGTAGCAATAATGATAAGAACACAATGAAGCACATCTACTGTACTCGACTCGACAGCTAGATATCTAGTATCTTAGAGTTACTAATTTAATCCATTCATTCATGCAATAAGCATTTATTGCTTGTCTAGAGATTTTCTTTTATTCATGTCTGTATTCATTAATTTAGGGGGAAAAAAAGGAAGGGAACAAGCTTTAATCCAGCTCCTGGATACTGGGGGCTATTGCTCGGGAAGTGAATACTGAAGAGCCCAGGAGTGGAGTTGGGGGGAAGGGTGGCAGGGTCTGAGGTACTCAGAGGTCAGCTACGGTGTTGTTCAGTGAATGTTCTAGTGCACCCTGGGAGCTCAGTGTGTGGAACAAGTAAGTCTGTCAGAGGGAGGCATGAGAGCTTTCTCTTGGGGCAGAACACGTGAGTTCCATCCAGGCAAAGGGAGGATAGGACCTCCCAGGGTGAAGAATAACACGTATACAGTCCAAGCATCATGATACACAGCAATCCGAAACCTTTCAGGGTGTTGGAAGCATAAGCTTCTTGTGGTTAGTGGGGGCACAAGAAGCTGGGGGTCTAAGGGCAGAAGCTAAGGGGCTGGTTAGCCAAGGAAAAGACTTAATTTTATAGGTCATCTTATTTTGTATTTATAAAGAAAATGCTGGAACACACTCTTTATCCCATTAGCATTAGACATAATTATTTAAATATAACTTGTTAGAGATTAGCTGTTTAATTTAAAAAACATAATTAATTGGAGCAATGTATTAAATAATAATATTTGACATCATTAATGAGGGTATAATTATATGTGCTATTTAAAAACTTAGTGCAATACCAGTATTTTCTCATAAAAATGAAGCAAAAATTATTATCCACAAAGCAACTTAGCAACTTGACTAAGTTCATTTTGGAATTCACATCCCTGGCAATAATCACTCAAATTTAGAAAAATCTATCTAAAATTTCTCCACAAGTCACATAAGTATAAGAAAAATGTAGTAATATTTTCATAAGGAATAGGTTAATAAAAAAAAAAGGAGAGGTAAGGCTCCCATTAAGTACATGTGAATTTATAGAATGGTCTCTCCCTCCTCTCAGACTTCAGGGGACTTGGAGAAACTGCCCCCAGAGATTTGCCATTTATTTTATTTTTTTAAAAGATTTTATTTATTCATTTGAAAGAGAGAGACAGATAGAGACAGAGACAGCACAAGCAGAGGGAGAGGGAGAAGTAGACTCCCCGCAGAGCTGGGAACCTGACATGGGGCTTGATCGCAGGACCTGGAGATCATTACCCGAGCCGAAGGCAGACGCTTAGTCATCTGAGCCACCCAGGTGCCCCTAAGATTTGCCATTTAGCTGTAGAAGTATCACAACGGACCAAGAGAAGTCTGATCCTAATAGACCTGACCTTGCATTGATCTAGAAGGGCAATGGTAGCCCAACTTCTAAGAGGACTTACTAGGTGCTACTCATCATATTTAACACTTTTTATACACCATTCATTTAATTTTCAGAAAAGCCCAATGAGTTAAGTGCTATTTATATGCCTAATTCTTATATAAAAAAAAAATGAAGCTCAAAATGGTTAGGGGACTTGCCCAAGGTCATTCAGCTAAAATTCATAGCATCAGGACTGGCACTGAGGTTGTGACAATTCCATAGTGAGAGAAATCATGTACTGACTTTAGAAAGGATACAGTTCGATTGATAATACAGGGAGGCATTGACATATTTTATTACTTGATTTGAACATTGCATTTTAATGATATATATCTTCTCTTTGCTGTCCGTCTTCTAGCAAATAGCATCTATGGGAAATAAGGTTCTGGAATACCACTCTGGTGTATTTGTAATGTATGTAATTCCGAGTAAGTGACCAGGAAACGGAGTACAGCGATGTCCCCGCAAAAAAAACTGTTGTCATCAGATGTCACCAAAGACTTGCAAGCAACACGCTGGTACCTAGTTGAACTCTATTAAAGGGTACCTTTTGAGGGCCTTGGCCAGGTGAGTAGCATGGAGAAGGGGAACTGAAACTGGAAGAGAAGTTGGAATGTTCTTGCAGTGATACTGGCAAGAAAGAATGACTGTCTTCAGAAAAGCATGGACCAAAGAAGAGGCTGATAGGCTCCCGAATCATCTGCAAACCAAAGTAACAGATAACCAGGTGGACAGGTGGAGGGAGAAAGGGAGAATCATCAGGACGACGCTGAGACTTTCAGGAAAAGAAACCGAGAGCATTTCTACGAGGTAAGGTTTCTTCCAACTTGAAGAATTATTTTTAAAAACATTTTCTTGTTATTTCTATAGGAGTTATTCTCTATTTCATGTTGGATTCCATGCTAATTTGAGAAATATATTTCTGTTTTAAAAAACAAACATGCAAAAAAGGGAGAAAAAAAAAAAAAAGGCAATGAAACCCAGACTCCCAAAGCTGCAAAACTGAACTTAGCACTTCTGATGAGAAAGAAGTAAAATGAGTCTGCCTGCCATGCCTGCTCCGCATCCCCCATTCTCATCAGTATGATGTGGAGTTTTTCCACTCGGCACATGTGTGATCAGTACCTACCAGGAGCCAGGCTCAGAGCCAGCTGCTGGGCGTGGGGCAAAGAATGCAGTCTCTCCCCTGCTCTGCCCTGCCTAGTAGGGGAGGTGGTCAGTGTGATGTGCATTTGCAATGGGAAAGATGCATGCTGTTCAGGCAATGGGGGCGGGGCGGGGGTGGTGGTGGAGGCTGGAGCGCTGAGGATCTTAGCTGATCTAGTGTGTGTCAGTGCCCCCTATACACACACATACACACACGCATATATATGCATGCACTTGCACACATGTACACACTTAATACATGCATACGAATTCATACATGCACACATACTCACATCCATGTACCTATGTACCTGCACACATGTACACAATACATGCATGCAAATTCATACATGCACACATACTCATCCATTTACCCATGTACCTGCACACATGTACACACACACACGCACATTTGCACAAACTCATGCTCACACACTCCTACCTATATTCATACCCACTTATACACATGCACATTTGCACCCACTCATGTTCACACACACTTGCCTCTGCACCCACATATGCACACAAGATTCACACACGTTCACGTTCACACACTCATGCCTACACCCACATATACAGACTTGCACACACACCTGCCCACAATTCAAATGTATACCCACCCACACACATGCACATATCCTGCCACACGCATACCACAACTGTGCACACAGAAACACACACGGCCATTACCACTCCCAGGGTATTCTGAACAGGAACATCCTCATTACTGTTCAGATTCAAAGAACATTTTTTCCTTTTCTCAGCCATCCTTGGCTCTCCTGACACATAAAATTGCTTCTAAATTTCTCCATCCTCTGATTCCATGCCTGGAATGTTTACAACTTTGCTTCCCCATTTCGTTTCTTCTTATGTCCTGATAATTATATTAAAGGTTCTGAATAACACCTCCCATGGATAGCAGTTCCAGGAAAAGCTGTCTTCAACTTTAAGGCTATGGGTCCTATGAATGGGCTGATTTCCTACTTTTTATTATTGATAGAATTCTAGAATCTGCTTTCATACTTCCTTTCAGTGAAGGAAAGCCTTCAGTGGTACCTAAAGCTGAGATTCAGCAAACTTGAAGATTCCATGGTCTGTTGTTACTGGAAAAAAAAAATAAGAAAAATACAGATTTCCAAAGTCTGCTTCTGAGTTTCTTCTCTGACAGGCCTTCTCACTGAAGGAGGCGCTGATTACTGCCAGGGCCAAGAGAAATATGGTGCTTTGCTTTCCCTTCTAAAATCCCCCTGCCCTGTTTGCTTTCCATTGCCTACCCCAGATTTTTCCCAAGTAAACCAGAGCTCCTCCCTCCCTGTGGTAGGATGACAGCATGGGGCTCAAGGATCATCTTCTAACTTCCACCAAAGTGGTAAAAAGTGACACGTTGCTGCCCAGAGTGGTCCCTAGGGCCACCTTTGACAAATGCCCCCAAAACACATGGCAGAGCCAAATCAAGAGCAGCTTCACAGTCATCCCTGGCAGGGCTGAGCGACACTCTATCTGCCTCCTCAGAAGAGTTTTCTGGAATATAAAGCCAAAGGAAAGGGGTAATTTATCGTGCGGATTGCGTATTAATTAGTTTTCCGGAGTTCCTTCGGTAATTATAATCTGTAGCATTTGTAATTGATTTGGCTAGATTAAAAATGGATGTTTTGGTATATCAGTGAAATTAGCAAGGAGCCAAGAAGAAGTGGGAGGAGGAAATGTCTCACCTATGAGATGAGGAGCAAGTTGGCCTTAGGCCAAGCTCCAGATGATACCTTCTCTGGAGCCAAAATTACAGCAGACATCCAAGACTGCACACTCAGCAGATGAGGTCTTTCCCCAAAAAAGACTATATGGGGTAGGTGACCAGATGTCTCCAGAGCAGCTCTGTAACAACTGGAAGGGTGCTTTCCCCAGGGGTTTGGAAAGTCAGACACCTCCCTCAGCTTCACCTTGATAGTGGTCAGGCCAACAAAATGGGCATGATTGAATATCAATCATTCTGCAAAACCAAAGGAGGGAGCCCTTCTCCTGGAAGGGAGGAGGAGCCGGGGCAGGAGGAAGAAGGTGGGGATGCAGAGAAGAAGCTGCCTCCTGCAGGACACACTCTGGGGCTGAATGCCTCCCTCTTGAGCCCTGCGGGTGGCTTCTGGGCCTCTGGGACCCTCCCAGAAAGACTCTTGTTCCCTGTCTTGTCTTAGCCAAGCTCCTGCCAGGGGTCCTTCGTTCACCTGTCATGAACAGTCATGCTGTTGTGAACCGGAGCTGCATACGCCTCTTCGGGCAGGGGCTGGGACTCCGAGTGTCCCATCCCGGAGGCTGCACCCTCACCCCTGATGCTGACAAGTCCAAACACAGAGGTGATGAGGTGCTCCTGAAAGACAGCTGCCGTGGAGGTTGTGGGTGGAAGACCAGGTATAGAGATTCAGGAAAAGAATGATTGAGCTATCTCAATTTCATGGGTGTATTAGAGCTAAGACCTATGGAGCACTTGCTATGTATAAAGCACTTCAGGAGGGCGCCTAGGTGGCTCAGTTGGTTAAAGGTCTGCTTTCGGCTCAGGCCATGATCCCAGGCCCTTCATCGGGCTCCCTGCTCAGCAGGGAGTCTGCTTCTCCCTCTCCCTCTGTTTGCCGCTCCCCCTGCTTATGCTCTCTCTAATAAATAAATAAAATCTTAAAAAAAAAAAAAAAAGCACTGCAGGAAAGCTTAGAAACTCTCAACCACAGAGCTTTAGGCAAGTCTAGTAGTGGGCAGGTCTGAGGTGGGGAGGATTATATTACAATATGGTGAGCAAGTGCTTTAGAAGAGATACAGATAAAAGACACTGAGGACACAGAAGAGGAAATCTAAGGGAGGAGTACAGAAGGGAGATCAAAAGATAAGGGAGGGAAAGAGAAGTGGAGAGAGACACCAGCACTGGGCCATGAGCAAGAGGCCCAACAAAAAGGAGGGAAGTCCTCGTGGAGAAAAAGAATGCTTTCCTCTAGAACAGACTTCTGCAAACTATAGCCCACTGCCTGCTTTTGTAAATAAAGTTTTAGTGGGACACAGGCATGCCTGTTCATTCACATATTGTCTGTGGTTGTTTGTGTCCTACAACAGCAGAGCTGAATAGTTGCAAGAGAGAAATATGCAAAGCCAGAAATATTTACCGACTCTTTACAGAAGAAGTTTGCTAAGCCCTGTTCTAGAATAAAACCCTAATCACATAAGCCTACTCTACAAACAAGAGCAGTGTTCATCTTTCTCCAGGATCTAATGACGGGGGTCTGCTTTCGAGCTCCAAGTAGAAATCAGCTCTGCTGGGGGATATGTTCTGCTCCAGGAGACAGAGAGCTTACATTCACCCGTGTTATTTATGTCCCCCCTCTCCCCCAGTCAGCATGGAATGGGGAGGAAGTAGGTCTTGCCATGATGGAGATGAAATACAGATGGGGGTGCCTGGCCGGCTCAGTCAGAAAAGCATGAGACTCTTGATCTCCACATTGTAAGTTCGAGCCCCACGATGGGTGTATAGATTACTTAAAAATAAAATCTTTGCGGGTGCCTGGGTGGCTCAGTCAGTTAAAGGTCTGCCTTTGGCTCAGGTTATGATCCCAGGGTACTGGGATGGAGCCCCTCATTAGGCTCTGCTCAGCAGGGAGTCTGCTTCTGCCCTCTCCCTCTATCTGCCATTCCCTGGCTTGTGCTCTCTCTCTCTCTCTGTCAAACAAATAAAAACTAAAATCTTAAAAAAAAATCTTAATAAAATAAAATAAAATACAGATGTATGTTGTCAGAAATTTCACCATCATTAGTTTTGATCTTGGGGAGAAAGGAAGAATGTGAGAAGAGAGAAGCAGGTCAGTAAGCATACTGCATGTGATGGAGGAGGGGGTGGTATCCTGGAAAGAATAGTGTTTAATCCAAAACAATGGCCGGAAAAATGTTGCTAAACTATGGAGCAACACGTGGTCCCCAGGTCTCTTTGCCGGGTATACTTCTGAGAGCTGACAATTACAGAATGTAGATAAATGCTTACTATCCTCAGGATTCAGAGCGTTAGGCTGCCAGTAAGGATGGCAAATGTCTAATTGAACTTGGAAATGCCCAGACTGGAGTTTTCCTCCTATGGGTGGGGCTCATGCCTCTTCAATTTCTACTTGTCCCTCCCCCTATGCTCATAGGAAGGATAGCTTCCAAGCATCTTTTGACAAGAAGGTCTATCTTCAGTGGTCACTGGTTTCCTCCCCCTCTCGAAGAACACTACCTAATTTTCTTACAGAAGGGATGGTTTTCTGCCCAATCTCTTCTTCACAGAAGAGCACACCAGCCAGGTCTGGGGACATACTTTTTAGCAATCTGTTTGGTTAAGTATAAACCCCTTTTATGCTATCTACTTAGAGAATAGCTGGGCACCTGCCACCTTCTTTCCATCCAGGGGTTGTAACTCAGGTGTCCTTGGCTAGTCCACTGTTGAGTGGAAACTAGGATGACTGAAGCTCACTAAGCTAGCCGAGCCTTCAGTAAACACAAGGAGGATGGGATGGGCATTGGTTATGCGTTTTTTATACATTTGAACAGATAGAAGTTTGAGATTTGGTAGATGACCCACGTACCCTGTATCATAGGAACTTGGGAAGATTTTCCTAAGCCCAGTGAGCGAGATAAGTGGGGAGAATTAGTCCATGAATGTTCCTTCATAGCCAAGGAATAGAAAATTAATATTAAAAATGACAAGAAACAGGGGTGCCTGGGTGGCTCGGTTGTTAAGTGTCTGCCTTCGGCTCAGGTCATGATCCCAGGGTCCGGGGATCGAGCCCCGCATCGGGCTCCCTGCTCCGCGGGGCGCCTGCTTCTCCCTCTCCCACTCCCCCTGCTTGTGTTCCCTCTCTTGCTGTGCCTCTCTCTCTGTCAAATAAATAAATACAATCTTTACAAAAAAATGACAATAAACATTGTATCGCTCTTGGGATTGTTACCATTGTGCCAGGCACTAGACAAAACGATTAGCCTGCAGCTACTCACTCAAACCTTTCAACAACCCTAGAGGTAGGTTCCCTTATTCCATTTATAAAGGAGGAAACCAAGGCTCAGGGAGCCCAAAGCATATAGTTGGTTGGTCAGCTGCACACTTAATCTCTCCCTGACCCAGAACTAGTGGCAACTATTCCCAGCAGGGACTCTCCCACAAGAAAGGAGGATCTGGGAAAAGTCAGTTTTCTTTCATCCAGAGCACCTAACCTGAACATTGCTCTGGGAGCCTACGGTAACATCACCTCCAGATTCCTGACTACCCCTGGCTTCTAAGACCCACCTGCCTCCTTGTTGGGCCTGGAGTCCTGCCTTGAACCATGGATCAGGTTACTGGGACATGTCCCCCATGGTGCCTTCCCTGTGGTTGAGCCATGCCTCCCTCATTGTTCCCTTCTGCTTACATGGGTCTCCTGGTGGTGTGACTTGAATCCAAGATGGCAGCTCCCTAGAAAATGAATCTGAATGTTCCATCTTTCATGGTTTTGAGTGTAAATGCTGGCCTGGATCAAACTAGAGTTGGTTATATTCTCTTTTACACTTGGTGACAGAAGGGCCCCCGGTACTTATGGTAAATAAAATCCTATATTCTGTCTAACAAAGCTGCTAAGATGATTCAGGAGTCAAGGGACCACTTGGTTTCTTTCTTTACAAACTGCCTCATGGTCCACACGAATTCCCTGCTGGTGGAGGATGAGCGATGGGCAGGAAGTCAAGTCTCATACTGAGGTAAGGTGATATTTCAGCCTGGATCCTCCAGCCTAGATTTTCCTGATCTCCACCCCATTCTTAATGGTAACACCCTTAGGAGTCCCTTGCTAACCTCTATCTTTAATCCAGCCTTTGAACAGAGAGGCCAGAAAATTGGAGGAGAGCCAGTGGTTCAATATCCTATGCAATTGTTAATTTCTTTCTCATAGGAAACAAATCTATATGTCAGTGCTATGCTAACATTGCATCTTTAACATCATGGCAGTAGCTTTAGGCCAGTGAGCATTAATAAAACAAACTGACTTGAACAGATGTAAGTCAGACACTAAAGAGAAAGCCATGAGGCTCAATGCTAATCCCAACTGCTAACTCATCCTCTCTCCTTCTATGGAATCTTCCATTAAAAAAAAATTTTTTTTAAATGAAAAACTTCAATTAGACTGTGGCATAGAACATGCTGTGTGTCTAAGGGAAACAGGCACATTTGTCACCCACAATCTGGACACAGAGATGTGATGTGGCTCTGGGCTTGTCCCATGCAGCAGGCATGTTTGTGAGACCTAGATGTTATTTATGGTGCAGTGGCAGAGCCTGATGAAGTGCGTGCCCTGAGAAGAGTGTGGGGAGGCCCAGGATGGATTTCACACTTTCATTGCTATTAAAAGATTCTTAGCATTTAGGTTGAAGGAAACTGTGGGGCTTTTTCTCTGGGAGTCATTAACAAAAAGTCCAAGAAAGAACAAGGTATATATATATATACATATATATATTTCTGTTCTGTATTTTTTATCTCCTCTAAATTCACAGTCCTGGTGATGACCTCTCTAGTTCCTGATTTGCAACACAATAACAGTTGGCTTTGTTACTTATCAGATAGGGATATCTTAGGAAGGGACAAATGAAGTTGTGGTGTTGGACACCATGCTTGGAGACCCTCTAAAGAAGCATTTTTAAACTGTTGGATTGCTACCAATTAGGGTGTCACATAGAATGAATATACCAGGAAGTAGCATATCATACCAACAGTAAAATCAAAAATTTTATCTTTGATTATATGTGTGTATGTTGATGTATATGGTGTCTCTGCATAAAATGCACTTCATAATGTGGGTTGCATTAAAAATTATTTTGAAAAACTGTGCTCTAAAGTTTAACCCTAGATCAGTGAGAAGGGCAAAGAATACCCCCACTTCTTCTCCTCCATGTGGTTTATCCCATATAGAGGAGTCTTCCTGATCCCGTACCATCTGGCACTCAAGAGGCAGCTAGTGTTTCTGGGCTCCTATAATAGGGACCCCATGCATCCACTCTGGTTTCCCCTCAGAAAGGACCAGGGGCTTTCCTCAAACCCGGAGCAAACCAGATTGAATGGACAGTATAAGAAGGAACTAACATTAATTTAGTACTTATTATGTGTTGGTTACTTGCCCCAAAGATTTTATATATATATATATATATCTCCTAGGACAACAATCCTAGGACAGTTTTTTTAAGTAAGGCATTTTACTTACTTTTGCACATAGGGAAATTAAAGTTGAGAGACACAGCACCATGACTTTTTTTTTTTTTTTTTGCAAAAGACCTTACTGTCTACATTTTTTTTAAATTATTTTTTCTTGTATGTAAGTAACTCCTAAGGCTGTTACCATTCTCTGTGGAAAGAAAGTAAGTACTAGAAAAACGGTGGCCCTCCATAAAGGCACTTTAGATATCGGGTTTCACAATTGACAAAGCACTCCCATAGTCTTATCTGACTTGACCTTTACCACCTGTCTGTCAGCTGGTTAGGGGAAGTATTGTTCCCACTGTACAGATTGGAAAACTGACATTAGAGAGGGCCAATCATTCCCATGCTTAATAGGAGATAGAGCCAGCTCTTGAACCCAGGGCTCTGCTTCCAAGTCCACTGCTGTTTGTTTTATCTCTGCTATTGTTATGAGGTCATAAAGACTGTGTCTTGAGTAGTATTCTTTAGTTTTTACTATGCTGGAGGCAAAAAAAAAAATTACATAAAAAGAAAAGGAGGAAAAGCAGACATTATGAAGACTATGGAGTAGAGATTTTCAAACATCTTTAAAACCACTGAATAAAAATGGATTCTTAAAATTTCCATTCTCATTATTAATATCATCTGGCACTTCATGGTAATTAGCTAGATTATGAACTCCTTTACAGAATCCTGAGAATTTTGTTTAGAAATCAACTCATCTGGCTCAGCAGGGAAACAGGAAGGACCAACAGGCCTTTGCTCCCACACTGCATCCGCCAGCTCTGAGAATGAAAAGCGAGAGATAAGCGTTTTCTCTGTCATTTTTAAACAGGGAAAATTAATTGCTCCTGCAGAGATGAAAACTTTATGTTTGAAAGGAAACCAGGGCAAAATTCTTTTTTCTTCTCTCCCCACCTGTGGAGACCCAAGGTTTGGCAGCAAATTGGAGCTTACACAGTGTAGTCACATAGACAAATGCCAGATCCCTTCCTAATTAGGAAGCCGACCGTCTGGTAGACACCGCAGCCAAAGGCTGACTGTACAGAGAGGGAAATGAGATGAGGTGTATAATATTTGCATGTTTGAGAATGAACGTATCACATTGGCTATGTATATAGAACTAGGTCTGCCTATTGAACCGCTGAGTGAGTATTGAAAATTAAATAAACAAGATTTGCTAAATCATATCGCTGTAGATTTGGAGCTGGCCTAGGAAGCACTTTCTATATATTTTTGTTATTTTGTCTGCAATAATAATAAACAGGCTTGCACCACCATGAGCAGCAGATCCAATACACTGATTCTGAATGAGGAAAATTTGACCTAGTGGTTACCGTTGGCTGAGAATTCAGAACTTGGAGCTGCTAATCTCAGTCTTCCAGTTGCCCAGTTGTAGTCGGGTCAGGCCGGTCTGTGTCTCAGTTCCCCCTGCCCCGCCTCTGAAAATATGGGAAATGGGAATGCTTCCCTTCTTGACTTCAAAAAAATCTAAGACGAGATGGGCAAGGGGACCTAGTGGGACGTCACAGGCACGCTTTGTGATTCAAGCAAGCAAGTCTTCTGCCCCTGCAATCTAATTATTGTGGTTGCCTTGAGAGAGCGTCTTGAGTGTGCTTCGGACTGCATGTGAGCTTTGAAATCCACTCTTTGTTTGCATTCTAGATATGCCTCTGTTGATCGATATGAATGTGAGAAATCCATTTTGACATCACATCAACTATTTTCTCATCTGAATGAGGAAATGGGGATATGAAAATCTCAGGTTGATTGGTAGGGGAAGACACAAAAAAATATGTACCAAAAGACTTCATAATTATAGTTGTCGAGTATTTTAAAGCTCAATGTATCATGAGGCAATCATTCGAATAAACAATCTGGCCAGTCGTTTTTCCATTTGAGGAATGATGTAGAAAGACAAAGTATATGTGTTCAGGCTCTCTTTTGGCACAAGGGGTGGTTCTGGACTTCAAAGGGAGGGAAGCCTTATGGGAGCTGGTCCATTAGGTATGGAAGAAGGTCAGAGCTGGGTGTTCCTGGGAAAAGCACAAAGGCAAAGAGTATCCAAGAGTCCAAGTATAATACCAGAGTAAAAATCTGAAGGTGGAGCAAAGCATCCATCCACCGAAAAAGGACAAGCTGCCCTAAGTGTGAGGCACTGAGGCAGTTAGAGACCTCAAAGTTTAGTCAACAGGTGAGGAAGGAGAGTAGGTAGAAAGATAGGAGTCCCTGAAGAGCTACACCACAGGCATGGTAGCCTCCTCCCAAGGAGTCTGTGGAAAAGAAGAAAGAAGTGTGGCAAATCTGCTCAGTCTACAGACTGAATAATACCACTAGTTATGGCAAGCCAAGGAATCCACATAGGCTTGTTTTATGAATGAACAACATTCCAGTAGCTGGACTTCCTAACAGAACAGGTGTCAGGTTGACAGGCTGAGGTTAAGCCTGATTCCTTTGAGTGTCTTGGCTGATGGATATTCCCTTTGAAGGATGAGCCCCACTTGTGAGAGATACATGTCTCTAGGGGTTATGGACGTAGGGGACACTTATTCTGCATTGCAGGTTCCTATCCACAGGTCGTTGGAAAAGAAACAAAATCAACATGACAGTGGCTTTCCCTGGTTTGGTTTCTTAAGCTGGCTTCCTGGTTAAGCCAGTCAAGAAGTTTGTCTGATCAATGGAATGATCCTAACAACAAAGCATCGCATGAGTTGCTAGGTATGGCAAAACATAAATCACAAGACCATAAATCACAAGGTATGGCAAGATGATATAAATCACAAGCCAATTAGCTACCGGGTTCCAAAGGCAACTTACCCAGTCCCTCTGTCAAGGCAACTAAGGGGATCTGTATTTTAGATATTCATTCCAGCTACAAACTTTGTTTGCAAACTTCCAATGTCATTTCTATAGCCAACTGGCCAAACTGAAAGATCACATCCAATATCGTCTTTGATGAAACAGTAAATCAGTACATCTGATGTATTCCCTACAGCACAGACGGCAGGAGCATGCCAGTGTATCCTAGAAGGAATCTAGGCTACAATTATACTGTACCTTTATTTCTCATGGCTTCTCCCTCTCGCTTGTTCATCAGATACTTTTTTTTTTTTTGCCTCCTCTCCTTTCTTGCTTTCCATGTATCTATTTGAAATATGTCTGAAATAAATCCCCAGACTCCCAAGAATATTTCTGCTCATGTAAGCATGTATACAACCTCCCTCCTTGTGTTTCCATATAACAATGTTTAAGTGCCAAAGGGATTGTGTATCTGCATGTTTTTCTTTTTCTTTTGTTTTTGTTTTTGGTTTTTTTGTTTTGTTTTGTTTTGGCAGATATGCTCTACTTCCTTCTCACCACAGTTAGATGCAGGCTATGGATCCTTTTAAATGTCTTTTCTGAAGTAGAAAGAGGTCATGGAAAAGCTTAAATCCTGGCTGTGACTCACTACCTATTTAACCTTCAACATGTGACTTAAATTCTCTAAGCCTCAGATTTCTTCCTAGTAAACTGAGGGCAAGAAATAAAGCCGAATAAGAGGATTGCACTTAGTTCTTAAAAAGTACTGGATATAAATGGCCATAAATTGATTCCCTTTCCTTTTCTTTTCTGATTAGACTATCTTAAGACAATTCAAGATGATGATGTTCAATTATAAACATGAATCACTTAAAAACATCAACGTTATTTGTGTGAGAGACTGGGGAGTCACAAAGGCACTGCAGTCGGAATGGGAGCGGATGAACGCAGGAGAAGGAAGGGGGCCGCTGCTTTGCTGAATCTGTTCCACAGGCTGAGCCTGTGGGCAGCGGGATGGCCTGTTTTCCAGCTCTGTTGCATACAAGCCCAGATAAGCAGCCAGGGACTGTCAAGTCAAAATAATGATGCTGGTCTCTCCTTCATGAGAGACCTGAGAAAGTGGGGAATCCATTTAATAATGGCTCTAGACGTGGGAAGGATATCAAGAGATGCTGGAGCTGAGGTGTTGGCCAATGGAGCTAATGTGTGCAAAGCGCTTGGTACACAGCAATGCTCACCAGTGTTTGCGATAGTTGGGGTTTTAGAGGTTGTCTTTGTCGTTACTGCAAGTATTTGTCTGGAATCAAATCAAGGCAAAGTCAGATAGCACCTTCTTTTTTGTGTGTATGTTCTACCTACATATCGGACTTATAGGTTCTAAACAGACATCCTATGACTAGTGCCTCTTATGATTTTTGGACTCTGCTCCAAGTTCTTCTCCAGAATTGTTATGCCACACAGCATCTCATTCAGCTTTATCACATCTTGGACCAAAATGTCTACAAATTAATTTCTCAAGAAGGAAATTAAAGCTCAGAAAATGGCCAAGATTACTAGTCCAAGGGTGGTCAGGGGCTCAGGGCAGGGAGGGAGAGACCAAATGCTGGCAGTCCCCATGATGAGCAGGTTCAGCAACTCCACCACAGTGTTGGGGGCGCCCATCACACTGACCACTGCGAAGAGGTAGTGGGTTGCTTTGCACAGTTGTGCCCCAATTCCCCAGCCCCCTTCTGGTTTTTCCACTGGCACACTCCAGTGAGGAGGATGGGGATAGACTATGAGAGAAGCCAGCAGTCATTCAAGTAAAGATTCGTAGACTTTAGTCTGCTTACCTCAAATTCAAAGGCATTTATCACCTTGCCACCAAGGCCACTGACAGCTAGGATACAAATGCTCTAAAAATTATTTCAAAATGGTGCCTTTGCTTGGTCCTTGAAACTGTGTTTTAAAGGCTTTGCATTTGGAACATTCTGATCTGTGGGCCAAGGTGGGCATGCCACTTTCTTTCATTACCCTCAATTAAAAGCACAGTTCTTTCATTAGTAAGTATTTTTTTCTATTCTTCTTCCTACTTTGAGATGGCTTTTTATTTTCTCAACATCTGTCTTCTGTCACCATTCCATTAGTTTGTGTCACCCCACCCATACCTACTGATGGCTCATGGGCCCTACTTTTTAGCAGTTTTGTTGGATATAAGCCCAGATAGAAACCAGGCAGTGTGAAGTCACAGAATGAAGTTCTCCTCTTTTTAATGAACTCCCAGGGTGAGTGGGAATCAATTTAATATGGTTCTAGGCAGTCATCTTTCCTGACAACAACATCTTCGTGATTCCCTCATACCTCTCTATTTCTTAAGCATTCATGCCTACAAGATTTTAAAGTACTCAGAATTCTGTGAGAGTTGAGCCTGCGCCATATGTAACATCCTTTTGCGGGCACTGGTTTCTTCTTCCATGGTTTTTAGCTACTTAATCTGCAAGAATTCCCTGGGTTCAGGGCTCTGAAGAAAGGTCATAAAAGGCTTGCTGAATTGCTATACAAATAAGACTTCTCATCCCTAAAAGACTCAAGAGGCTGCAGTCTTATGTGGCTTGGTTAGTTACATGAGAATCTTGCACCATGAAGTCGGCACCACATATAAGTACTCTCTCGTGACCTCAGAGTGCTTGAAGCTTCTCTTCTGGCCCATTGAACAAAAGCATCTAAATTCCATTTCTCTACCTGTTCCTTTGCTTCTTGCCTCTGTGTGTGTGTGTGTGTGTGTGTGTGTGTGTGTGTGTGTGTGTGTGTGCATGGGGGGGGGATTATTCTTTCAAGCTCCCCTGATGCCTGGGATTCTTTAACTTCATCTGGTGTCACATTTTGACTTCCCTTTTTGATCATACACTGGATGAGCCACATTGACAATTCAACATTCTGACAAATTGTAGAAGATACACCATTGTACATCTCTTGGATAGTGCCCCAATAGCATGATCCAGACCAAGACATGAATGAAACACCAAGATATGTGCTCATCCTTCTGTAATGATTGTGATTTCCCTGTCACAAAAGGCTCTAGATTCATTGTGATTTGGCATTCACAACAAAGCTTAGAAATTTGCCTCTTAGGGTTAAATTTGTGTCTCAAATCTTTAAATTCAATCTTACGTGTTTCCTCGGCTTTAAATTACACCTACTAATTTATTTTCCTCGGCTTTTACACCAATGTAGATCCTGTTTCTTTGGAATGCCCACTTATTTTTGTACGATGCCACAAAGAATACACCTGAACCCCAAATAGCTAGCACCAGAGCCCCACCTGACCCACCTCCATTTTGCCATTTTTGTTGTTCTCTTGGTTTTCAGAGGTAAAGACGATGGTCTCCCCTCATAGCCTTGCTCACATGGGATGGAGGACCATCTCAAGCATCACATTATGTCCCTTCACTAAAATATCAAAAACCCATTATTGCAAATAAAACTAAAAGTACCAAATGTAATTTGGCACTTACATTTATTTTGTTAATGACTGTTTTTACTGTTGCCACATACAGAATCCCACATTCCTGAGGGGGGCCAATAAGTTGAAATAAATACCGCAAAATTCAGAAAGTTATTCTCACCTACCAAGTAGGAGAATTGATTTGTAAAATGTAGAGTTAGCATCCTGCCAGCTCTGGGTGAGAGGGAAATTGAAGTGCCAGCATGTTCGGCATGGTCTTGAAGGAAGTGTCATACTGGTATCATCCAGACTATGACCAATATGGGCAAAAGAAAACTGAGGGCTGAGTAAAACCCCAATTAATTCTATCATTATCATAACCATTTATGATTATGTAATGGAATTTGCCCACCCCTAAGACATGGAGCATGAGATATGAGTGCTTTTATGACATTACTCTTCTCTCCCCTAGGACCCCCCCACCCCCATGCCACGGCCACAATGATATGGTCCGTATCTGTCAACGGTGCTATATCCTCACCTCACACCTTTGCACCTCATGCCTTCATCAGACAGGAGCTCTGATAACCACTTTGTGTAACTTCTATCCATCCTTCCAAATTCTCTTATGCTATCCTCTTCTCTGAGAAACTTTCCTAATTTCTGCAGCCCATGTTTAGCAGAGTGCCTTCTTTGGCAAATAGCAAGTGTTCAATGATCATTTGCTGAAAGACTCTTGAAAGAGGAAGTAGGGGTGCCTGGGTGGCTCAGTCATTAAGCGTCTGCCTTCGGCTCAGGTCATGATCCCGGGGTCCTGGGATCGAGCCCCGTATCGGGCTCCCTGCTCCGCGGGAAGCCTGCTTCTCCCTCTCCCTCTCCCTCTGCTTGTGTTCCCTCTCTCGCTGTGTCTCTCTCTGTTAAATAAATAAATAAAATCTTTAAAAAAAATAAAAATAAAGAAAGAGGAAGTAAATTCACCACCATCCCCCATCCCCTCACCACCTGGTTTTGTCTGCAGAAACAGGAGCCCAACTTACATGCTGCCTTCACATGTGTGATCAATGCCCTACTGATAGGAAGCAAGCATTGCTCAGGCCATTGGGGGATGGCATTTGGGACTGAGGTTCAACAGACTAGTCAGGAATAGCACAATGAGGAAGGGATAGCTAGGCAGTGATCCTGGTCACTATTAAAAAAAAAAAATAGGGGCACCTGGGTGGTTCAGTCGGTTAAACATCCGACTCTTGATTTCAGGTCAGGTCATGCTCACAGGGTCATGAGATCGAGCCCCACGTCAGACTCTGTGCTGGGCATGGAGCTTGCTCAAGATTCTCTCTGTCTCCCTCTCCCTCTGCCCCCCCCATTTGTACACAAACACATGTGCTCTCTCTCACTCTCTAAAAATTAATTAAATTAATTTATTAAAATAAAATAAATTTATTGTCCTTTATTTGACAAGATGACTCCCAATTCTTTCAATAGAATGTTTATTTTGAGCCCTATCCCAGCTATGAGAAAGCAGATGGTCTCATTCTTATATTTAGGGCTATAATGAAAGGACACGGTGGTTGGAGAGTTTAGGAGGGAGGTGAGGAGGATGGCAGAGACGGACGAGCTGTTTCTCACAGTGTGACCCTGGGGGAGGAGAAGATGGTGAAGGCAAGGTCATCTGGATGTGAAGACACTAATAACAGTGAAAATAATGATGGCAACAGCTAGGAGTGACCAAACCCTTGGTCACATGCCGGGTCTAGAACTAAGCGCTTCATATATAGTCACGTAGTTAATCTTCTCACAATTCTGTGAGGGTCTGAAACACCAGGAGGTTAACCATCTCACCCCAAAGCTGCTCAGAAAGAAAGAGGGAGCGCCAGCTAGGGTTTGAACCTGGGCAGGCTAACTGTGGATGCCAATTCCTTCAGATGGGGCATGGAAGAAAGGGAGGTAGAGATGGAAACAGTAGAACATTCTGCTGAGGACGGCACGCTGTGGCTAAGGTTCTCATGGATGCAGCTAAGGTTTTGCCTTGGACAGGAAGTGCACTGACTGGCTTTAGGAAATGGGTTTTTCTTTTAGTTATACTAAGGAAAGAAAATTAAATGCAGTTTATCTAAACTTGGTCATCTACCTCAATCACGTACACTATTTTCTTTAGAGTCATTATGGAACTGAGAAGGTAGAAATTGGTTCTGGTTTGCCTATATTCACTTCCTGATTCAATTATGTCAAGGGCCCGGGTTTGTGAAATGCTCAGTGATGTGGTACCTCCAAAATGTTATCATAGTTTCATTTGTGAGGTGGCAAAACACAAAGTGTGGGGCTTTGAGTCAAAGGGATTGGAGTCTTATATGTTGTATGCCTTTGGATAATTCAAATAACCTCTTTGATGCTCTGATTCCTCTTCTGTAAAGTGAGGAGAGTAATTTTAGCTCTCTCATGGGGCTGTTGATGAATATCAAATGGAATATTATATCTGCCAGCTTCTTCTAAGCTTCAGGGAGATGATATAAAGTGTTATACGAGGGTTTATCATTGTTGTGTTCACTCACTGTTCACTCAACAGCTATTTATGTAATTCCCACAGTGCATGAGCTCTGTTATGGGTGCTGTGGATTCTAGAATGAACAAGTAAACAAGACATCTACTCTGGGGAGAACAAATATGCCCATGGGGTGGTAAAGGGGAGAAAGGCAATAAACCAGTAAACAAATGTAATCATTTCCAAGTCTAAGCGCTATGAAAAATCAAACTATGGAGAGATTTTTGGCTGTTTTGTGCTATACCATATTCCAACCACTAGCATTGAATGATTGCAGAATACTCAAATAAACGTATCTTCTAGACACTCATACCGTGGCGGTATGAAATTCAGAGTGATTTGCTGCACTGTTGAGTGCCCATTGTAACTCCTGCCCCCTGCCGCCCGGTAAACACACTGAACACATGCTTGTCAATGCTCCACTAAGTGCATGTCAGTGACTGGTGATTTCCTGATGTCCTCTTGCCATGAAATATTCATAAGAGGGTTATGGCATGTGGAGTTAAAAGGTAACTTAGGGCTTTAATGAGTCCAATATTGTGACTTTGGTAGGGGTAGCTTAGAATAAAGGCAGGTAATATAGTAGCATACTCTACTAGTATAGTATAAAGCCAAGCCCAAGATTTACCCTTAGCTTATATCAATTACCAGGCCAAGTTACTTCAACTCTTTGTATACTCAATTTCTCATCTACAAAGCTGGGTGGTAAAAGTACCTTAACTCATAGGATTGTTGACTGTATGAAAGGCACTATTGCAGAATAGTGCCTTAGAATGGTTCCTGAGTACAGTACACTTTCAATACATATTGACTATTACAGTTTTCCTCTCTCCTTTCAACCCTCTGTTCCTCCCTCCATCCCTTCCTACATCCCTTCCTCCCTCCCTCCTTCCACCTCCCTTCCTCTCTCCCTTCCTCCCTTCCTCCCTTCCTTCTTTCCCTTCACAGATGAGAAAACTGAAGACCTCAAGTTATTTTTCCATGAGTCAAAGCAAGTTAGTGGAAAAGCATCTAAAAATCAATGTACTATTCAGTATTTACATCTACTACCACTCATAACCGTTAAGTTCAAGTGTCCCTCTGGGCTTGGGCTATTTTTTCAAAGGGATCAGGCTACAGAGCAAGTAGACTATCTTTCCTCTATACCCCTTGGGATGAAAGGGCCTATGGCAGCTCTTCATAGATTCTTTGCCTTCTGTCTTCATGCAAAGCTGTTTCACCGAAGTAGTAAGACCAGCTCCGCACACCAAGATGCCTGCAGTGGGGACAAACAGGCAGTACTTTGCTGCTTTGACCACTGGGCATAATCATAACGATTACCTTTTGTGAAACCCTACTATATACCAGGCCCTGGGCTAAGTAGTGTGTATATAACACCTAATTTTTTGAAATACTTATTATAATCCCCCTTTCAAAATTGAGAAGAGGCAGGTATGGAACTTGTTTCGTATCACACAGTGAGTTTCTGGTCCATCTGATCTCAAGCCTATATGTTTTCCTCTACAAAGCATTGCATAGAGATAACCATATTCCTAAAATTATTATTGTGCCATGCCCATGATTCAGAGAGAGCTTTCTGAAATTTAAAATGCAAAAAGTGGGGTGCCTGGGTGGCTCAGCTGGTTGAGCATCTGACTCTTGCTTTCAGCTCAGGTCACGATCTCGGGGTCATGAGATTGAGCCCCACAACAGGCTCCACACTGAGCATGGAGTCTGCTTGAGGTTCTCTCTCTCCTTCTGCCCCTCCCCCCACTTGCACTCTCTCTCTCTCAAATAACTAACTACCTAACTAAATAAATAAATAAATAAAATCTTTAAAAAATTGAAGTGCAAAATGCTTACCACCCATAGGGGACATCTTGGCTAATAAACACCATGAACACTTTTGCCTTGAGTAAGGGATGGTGACTTCTCTTATCACAAGAAGGGAAAATGAGGATTTTTTTTTTTCTTTTAGAAGAAAACCAACCTCAGCAATTGGTGGTAAGCTTTTGCTGGCAGTGATGACTACAGCTTCCTGGACATGTCCCACCTGAGGCATCTGTTAGACCCCAAGTGCTCAGAGCTAGAGCCTGAGTAGCAGTTGCGGCAGCTAACACAATGTAAATGTTTAAAGCTCTAATCAGACATCCAGTCACTGGCTTCACGGTTGCTTTTCCTTTTGATGAGGAAATATGCAATTCCTTAGGGGTGAATGTCAAATGTTCGTAAACAGAGAAGCATCCGAAATATCTACGAGCAATGCTTATTTATAGGAATCATTTATCCGGAGTCTCTGTGTGCCTTTCCAGCTCCCGTATTCATCTGTCACATTACCTATCATGGCACAGCACTCATATAGTCACACACTCTTTCTATTTATATGCACGGAATCTATCGCTCTAATTGTTTCCACACCCCTAACTAGTGGCTACAGCAATTCACCTCCTTCCAGGTGGCGGCATGGGCTCCTCCTTGACTTCTGAGTCGACCCGCAGAAAATCTATTGGCAAACCATGTGTCTGTCCATTCACAGTTTCTCCCCACACCAATCAGCAACTATGTTTGTTTCTATCGAGCATGTCTGTCCTAACCAATGCGGGGTTCTTTCCTTATGCAGTGCATTTCCCGCATCCATCTTTCCCACTTCCTTCCTCTTCTGACCCTTCCATGAATGTTTACATGTATGTGCATCCTTGGCACAACCAGTGACTGTTACCTAATGCTCGTGGCCAACATGGTGGGGAAATACATTTGTTTTAGCTTATGGAGATGTGAGTTCAAAGCAAGTACCCAATTTTATCACTCATGCCACTTTGAGTTAATTTCATAAACTATTAGGTAGTTTAGTCTCCTCGTCTGTAGGACCTGATTAATAATACCAATCTTACCGTTTTTGTGGAGGGTATGCTATAAATTACCTGCTCTGCCTATAAATGCTGGTTCTCTGTGAAATAGACTTTCTCAAGACCTTTACATAAATAACATTTGCTAAGAACTTACTCTGTGCAGGGACTATTGTTTGTATTTTTCAACTCACTTGAGCTCCAAATAATTCAAAGAGGTAGATACCGTTGTTATTCCAGTTTCATAAAAGGAGAAAACTGATTGCCATAGAGGTTGGTAACTTGCATAAGAACACACAACTACAAGGGGCAGGCAAAACAAGATTCCCATCCTCATTTTCCTGAACTATTTATTATTGAATCCTTGGCACCTAAAACAGTGTCTGGCTCGGTAGATTTAACTTGATGCTATGAGCTACTGCTATCTCCCAAGTTACGTTATATTATTGTTTTGTGATATTTAATGACCATCTAGTTGGCTTGACCATGTGACTAAACTGGACAGTTAAGTCACAAATGCAAACAAATATGTAGAGTCTAGAGTTGGCCATTTCAAACACGTGGGTCTCTTCCCGGGAATACTGATGGCAGATTGAGGACACTGATGGAGCTGTACTAAAACACAGCTAACATTTGTGGTGTGCTTGCCACATGCCAATACCCAATACTAACAACTCAATATATATTATCTTCTTTGACCCTTACAACAACCCTATGAGGCAGATAACATTATTACTCTAGTTGTATGGATGGGAAAACTCAGTAACAGAAGTTTAAGTAATTTGACAGTTACTTAGGTAACATTGATATTAACAATGGGTATGAACTCTAATATTCAGTCTTCAAAGCCCCCTTATGGTTGAGTTACTAAACCTTTTTAAGCTTCACTTCAGGTATGAATTTAACGGAGTTAATCATATTATCTAACTCACAGTGTTATGGGGATTAATGAGATACTATGTTCTTGAGACAGTCCTTGGCATGTTGAAGGGTGAGCTCAATCCAGATCAATCATTAGTGTTAGCAGCTGCTAGATTTCAAGCTCTCTGAGTGCAGATATCATGTCTTTAGTACACTTTCACGCCTTCTCCCAGCACCCCAGGAAGTGTGTTGTTGCCTGGTTGGTGCATAATAAATGCTTTTGAATGAAACTGAACAGAGAATGGGGGTCAATCAACGGGGATCAGAATCCCCCAGGAGGAATTTAGGTGAGTGGACTTCAGGAATGCCTGAGAGCTTGGAGAAAGGTGGGGCTGCTTGATAAGTCCCCTTCCATCCATGCAATAAAATCAATGACACCCTCCCCCCAACATCTAGTCTTAAAAAGCCCCATCTCTTGGAATTCCACTGACTTCCCTAATGGCAGGAATGAGACTGATGCAAATTCCTACTTCCCACTGACCCCCTGAATGGGCTGGCCAGAGCCACAGGAACAGCCAAATGCCAAGCAAGACACAATCAAATAGCTGTTAATCAACCTACTTCAACTCATCATTGCCTCCTGCCCACAAGGGACGCATTCAGAGCATAGATTTACCTGAGGCAGGTTGCAGGCCTATTCACATGTCCCAAAGCACAGAAGACTTTGTTTATCTAGACACGTGTATGTCTACAAATGCATACATCAGCAGACACTCAGAGGAAAAGAAACGTCAGGGACAGGGGAGCCTACCAGAAATCAAGCTCCCCGGGCTTGGTTGTCAAAGAGCAACCCCCGCTGCAGAACCAGGTACCAAGGCATAATTTGTAATCATGTAGTGCCAACATGCCTGGGCGGCGGTGTAAAACATTTATAAATCAGACACTAATGAACAGCCTCTGTGCTTTATGACTGCATTTAACTCTTTCTCACTTCTCAGCTGAGAGGAAATGGAAGAAATAAAAAATATACCAGGAGGGAAAGAGGGGAAATCATATTCCTAATAATTTCCCTTGCAAAAGAGGAATGAAGGGAGTTCATTGTAGTTGTGATACTTACGGCTACAGCACGTTGAGAATGCATCATGTGCTGAGCAGAGAGACACACAGGTCCAATGTCGGGCATGATGTATCTTTCTGACTGATCATGACTACTTTATTTCACACACACACACACACACACACACACACACACACACACACACACTCCATCCCCTGGCACTCAGAATCCCCTCACCCTACCCAAATTCCTGTTCTCCAATGCACTCCCACCTTCCTTATAATGCACACACACACACACACATATACACATACATATATATATATCATAGTCTTATAAACATAGATACAATTATAATAATAAATCATAAGTTATTTAATCTCTCCCTGCCGCCACCCCCACTCCCATCTGAGAACATAAGCTCTCAGAGTAGGAGGCTAAGTCTCCTTGTTTACTGTTGTATCTCAAGAGACATAGTGCCTAAACAGTTTCTGATGGATAAAAGTGATTATTTACCATATTGCAGCTTACCCCCCTTCAGCCCTTACACGCACATGCACACACATGCACATGCATTCCCTGGCACACCAGCAGGCTTGGTATTGGGAACTCCTTGAGATCAGCATCGGTTTTGCATTTACCTCTGGCCCCAGGATTTAGCACAGTGCCTGGCACAGCCTTAAAGGACCAATGGTTCTGGCTGGTAAACCTTCTCCCCAAAATGTCCTCCAGGGCCCCATTCCACTCAGTTTTAAAAGGTTCTCTTAAGTCTCATTTTTTTTCAATTATTTTCTTCACTTTTTTCCCATACTTTTCTTCAATATTTCCTTCTGAGCAATTATTTCTCCATTTTCAGTCTGAGTTTTTGCATTTTTTTCCCCTTGTGATACACTCATCTACCACTGAACAACATGTCTGCCTCCTGGGCGGCTATGTTGAAATCTGTGCTATAGATATTATATCACCAGCACAGGCTTATATAATCCTTGCCAAAGCGGTATCTGGGGAGCTCAGCCTGTGCAGAGTGGCTACAAGGTGTTACTTGGCCAGAATGAAGAAAGGGAACTGGAAAGACTATTCTGGAAGGAAAGGAAACTTCTGGCTAGGGCTCATATTAAAGGCAAGAGCCCAAGACGACAGTGCCAAAAAAACATTTGTGAAAGAAGAGCCCTGGCTGTCGGATGAGGTAAAGAAGTTGTGGAATAAAGAGGAAGCCAGATAGAAAGAAATGAAGAAATGGATTATAGATTCTAGACTGATTTGAGCATATTCACTCATTATTTCAATCAATACTTAATTGAGTACCTTCTAGGTGTCAGCTGCTGTACTAGGTGCCAGGGAGATCCTGATGAGATGGACATAGTCCCTACACTGTTACATCTTAGAGCCCAGTGGGGAGCCAAGTATAAATGAACTAGTCACGGGAGTACATAATGAATAGTGGACGCATACATGTGTGTGATGGGAGGTTCTGATCTTCCTGAAAGGGTTAGGAAGGGCCTCCTCAGAGAGGCTACTCTTAAGTTGAGATTCAGAGATGGGGAACAGTTAACGAGGCAGAGGAAGGTGAGGAGAGTTGGCGGGGAGAGGAGATCATACCCGTGGAGCTTGTTTTTGGGGAGCGAACTTATAAGAGGAAATGAAAGGAGGCCAAATGGCTGGAGCAAGGAGATAAGGAGATTACTTTTAGAAGAGGTTAGAGAGATAGGTAGGGATCCCATATTGAAAAGAAACAAAGACCACAGAAGGGATTATGGCCTCTACCATAAAGAAGGGTGGGAAGCTGTCAGAGCAATTTTAGCAGAAGAGTGGTATGTCCCCATTGGCATTTTTAAGAGTTCACTCTGGTTAATATATAGGAAATGGTCTGGGTGGAATAAATAGTAGAAACAGGATGCCCAGTTGGACAGTAACTGCAGGAGTCCAAATAAGAGATTATGATGGTTTAGACGAGCATGCTGGCCATGAGTGGAAAAGGAATGGGGATATATTAAAGAGGTATTAAGAATATGAAATGGACAGAAACTGGTAATAGACACAATGTGACAGGGGACGGAAGTTTCCAGCACGATGCCTGGATTTCTGGATTGTGCCACCTGCGTGGAAAGGACAGGTGGGCACAGAGGAGAGCATTTGGGAGTCTGGGTCCAAAACCTGGCTTCATCACTCTCTAGTCATGAAACAATTATGCCATGAGCTTCGTTTTGCAGAGCTTATTTTCTTCATTTGCAAAGTGAGGATAACAATGCCTAGTCCGGAGTTGTAAAAATAAGATGAGGTAAGACACATAAAGGGTGCGATGCAGCACCTGGCTCGAAGCTTGCATTCCACAGACAGTAGTGATCACTGCATTTCTAACTGCATGATCACAAGCCAGGCAATTAATTTCTTTCTCATCTGTGGAATGAAAGTAACAATGGCAGCCACCATGCACTCTGTTGAGAAGAACGGCACAGACATAGTGCCTGCCGCAGCGTGGGTGCTCAATACATGTGATTTACTAACACCAACATTCCAGAAACATGCCTGTTTCCTGTTTAGCTGAAAGAGTAGGAAATAACTGCATGATGGGGCAAATTAGCCAAGAGTAGAACGTCAGACATTTGCCTATTTGTGTTGTTGCCTGCCTTTGACAGAGTTGTCTTTTGGATCTAGACCACCACTTTCCAATCCGTAAAATGGAGATAGAGTTTGTTTCCACTTTATCTCCCAGGAACCGTGGAGAAGGGCATTAAAGAAAGGACCCCAGGCACCTGGGGCACAACAGATCACTGCTTCTAAGCACGCTCACAGGAAGAACGGGTTCTTCTTCAGAAAAGTCAGAGATAGCATCTCAGCCTCCAGGAAGCCATGGACAGAAAAGCCAAGAGATAATGAAAGAGAGAGGTAGGTGGACAAAGACATAGCCTGGAGCTAACTGTGAGAGACAGTCGGCCTGCCTGCGGTCCACCCCTATGTAGCAATGTCAAGTCAGGGCCCGTCACTATTGATGAGAAATCAGATCTAGGGGCTAGGAGAGGGTACATTCCAAGGAGTAATTTATCTCTGGAGGCTGAACCTATGTAATGTCCTTACTAATCTCGGGCTCCTGGGTTATGAAGCCTGCCATCAGGGATGAGTTATATTTTCAATAAGTCATTCTAGCTAATCAGGCTTTCTCGTCATGAGCTGCTAAAGAAGAGACAGGATGAACCGCTCAGCAGCTTCTGAGCAGGCATCCCAGATGAGAAGAGAATTCTTGGCAAGGGCCTTCTTCCTGTCCCAAATGGGCACTGCCATCCCCCCCTCCCCTTGGCAACTGGCACAGAGGGAAACACAGACTGCGCAAGCACAGGAAGATGACGGGATCTGTGTTTGATAAGGTTATGATTAAATCAAGGTTTTTGCTCTAATTACACTGCCTTTAAATAAATGCAGACTAGTAAGTAATTGTAATTGATGTGCAATTAAACATGTATTTATATCACCATTGCCTTTCTCTGTGCAGCTGTCTATTCCTGCTTCTCATTGTGGCTGGAGATACTAAAATCTGTCTGAAGCTCAGGAGGAGGAAGTCCCACTTCTCTCACGTGGGTGCCTGGTCCCAGGGCTTCAGCAGGAGCTCTGGGCACCCTTAGAAATGCCACAGCATTCCAGGGCCTGAAAGATAAATGCAAGTCTTCTCGATTGACCTTTCCAGAAGAACTCGGGGGCCGAACATCCCAATTATCTCTCCCTCTGCCCGCAGAAGGTTCTTATCTTTTCTGTGTGCTGGATGGGCCATTAAACATGGACCCAGCTTGAAAGGGGGTGACAAATCATAATCAGCTAAAGCATCACTGCAGTCATCAAAAAACAGTGATGAAGATCTCTGAGATGCTAAGTAGCAAGTCTGTGAATTTCTAGGTGTTTTAGCTATAGGGAAAGCAAGACCTAAATACTGCGAGATGGAGACAAAATGACATGCAAGAAATTGCATGAAGACTGAAGCTCCATTTATAGTTCAGTGAACACTTATCATTGCTAGCATCTAGAATAAATCATAAGGCTAAAGACGATACGCCCTCAGGATGTATACAGTCTAATCTATATGAAGGTAGAAAACCAGCTCAGGCAAAGGGCTTAAAAATGGAAATAAAAGGTTGGATGCTGAGCTCAAACAAAATTGACTGTTGATTTGAGACTTAGATGAATATCATAAACCTTTGGCCTCATTCCCTAGCCGCCGTGATGTAACACGTCCCAGTTGGGCCCCTCTTCACCCATCAGAGTGCTAATTATAGGGCCAGAGAAATACCAACATCCACCTCATCTGTTTTTATTCTCCTGCTAAAGGATGCCATGCATCTCCCTGACAGCTAGTCATTACAAGAGCATATGGGCACTGTAGGCTCCTGCCAGGGACAGCTAAGGCCCTTACGAACCCAAGCAGAGCTCTGGGCTACACTGGTGCTCAGAAGGGATGCACACCGTCACCAGATCCGATGACTGGTGTAGGTTTCAGACACCCAAAGGAGTGTTGTGAGACAGGCCTCAAGGGGGTGAGGGTGTTGGTGGAAGAGAAAATCAGGGAGGATGGAGAAACAGCTCCCCTTGTGTTACTGCAACTCTCTGAGTTCAGTTTCAGATTGAAAGCACTTGGAAGGTGCAAAATGGTTTTCAGCATATTAAAAAAAAAATGCAGCCTTTCTACTCTTCTGAGCTCTTCTTAGCTACCAAGCACTTCTCTATGCAATGTTTTATTTGACCCTTATCCTATGGCAGGAATTACCATCTCTAAGTGACTCATTTAAAAAAACGGAGACCCAGAGAGTTTAAGGGACTCTTCAAGGTCAGAGAATTAGGTAAGTGACAGGCTTGGGAGTAAAACCCAGGTCTTCTGATTTCTAGCCCAATGTTCTTTAAAAGCCAGTCAAGTAAATGGACACAAGGATGTTTTAGGGATAATGGAAATGTTTTAAACTAGATGTGGTGATGGTTGCACAACTCTATAAATTTTCTAGAAATCACTGTACACTTAAAACAGGTGAACTTTATGGTATGTAAATTATATTTCAATCCGCTCTTAAAAAATAAAGGCAGCCAAGTGTAGTCAGCAGAGCGTGAGATTTGGTGTCATTATATTATGGTCCAGATCCTGATTCCAGCACTTATGCCCTAGGTAACCTTGGACAAGTGCCTTAATTTCTTTACGTATAAATTTCTTCATCTTTAAAACTGGAATAATATTATCTACTTCTCAAGATTGCTATGAGGATCGGAACTGAAGCAATAACAGCTAATTTTATTTGTTATTTCTGATGCCTAAGAATCATGATATAAAAAATAAAGTAATTAGCTCTCTGCTGCTTCCTTAACCACTAATGCTTATTCATGTCAAGGCTGAACCTTGTATGAGCAAAAGGCATATAATGTAGTTTTAGTCGAAGTCCCAAATCAGTGCATTTAATTGGCATTCAACTAGCAAATAACAGTGGTTGAGCATACCAAGGACATATACATCCTCACCTTCTCCTAAACTATGTATTCTCAAACTTGACTGCTCACTGGGATCATCTGGGGAGTTGTAAAAATGCGGATACCTGAGTCCTACCCCAGAGAATTTTATTTAAATGGTATGGAGTGTGGGCCTGGGCTTTGAGGGTTTTGCAACCACCCCATGTGATTCTGATTACAGCAAAGTTAGAGAACCACAACTCATTGGCTTTTAACTCTGACTACAATATGATCCATCTGGGGAGCTTAAAAAAGACCAAGCCTGAGCCTCACATCCAGAGGTTCTGATGTCATTGGTCCCGGGTGAAATGTGGGCATCTGTGCATGTTAGAAGTTCATCCAGGTGACTCTAATGTGCAGCTCCAGAGGAGAACCACAGCTTCGAACCTTCTCAGGAAGGTGCCTTATGGATAAGGCATCTACTCTATACATCCCCACCTCATTCCTCTCCCCTGCATCCACAAAAAGGGCTTACTGGATGGTATGATGGCCACTTCCTATAACCCACTAGGTGTTGATCTCAGATGATAGGCCTGCCGCAGCTACACAAGCCCTGGGGCATTTAGAATTCTCAGGAATGTAGGAAGGTATTATAACCAATGCTGATGCAACAGGGGCATAAGCAGAGTAGCTAAGTGTTCTTCAAATCACATGGTCTGCATCGTGCATGGAAGCTGAACATGGATCAGAATAGAGTTTCCAGGTAGTGGGAGAATTCATGAGGTGCTTTAGGAGACTCTCACAAAAGGACTGGCCATCAGTCCATCCATTCAACGAATGTCTATGGAGTTGTTCCACTGTCACAGGCACAGAGCCATTTTGAGCGAGGTAGACTTGGCAGCCTTTTCAGAACTTAAAAATAAAAAATAAAAACCTACCTCTGCTGTAGGCAAACCATTCATTAAAATGAGCCTGAGCTCACCACCATCTCTCTCTTCTTTTGTTAAACCCAAATCTCTGTTGGCCACCCCCGCTGCTCTTCTGGAGAGGCTCTGGCATGTCCCATACGTGAATGCTTGTCACAGACCCCACTGGTTATCATCTCCATGCCTTCCCGACCTGGCTCGAGATGATGCCCTGCCTTTCTTTCCTGCTCCTGCTCCTGCCCCTACCCAGACGCAGACTCTTTTTTTTTTTTTTTTTTAATCAAGCCAGTTACCACTCGAGATCATGAGGATGGAAGAACTTGGGGGAATCCATGAATCAGATGGAACTAAGCCTGGCAGATTTGGTCTGAAAAACATACTCCTTTAAAGGAGTTTTCATAAAATTCTAGGAAGACAGAAAGTTTCACTCACTGAACAGGTTCAATATGTGTCTTATCACTTCAACCACATTTCTAGTTCTTGATGCCCAGGGCAGAGCAGCAATGTCTTGTCCTTGACTGTGAGATGGGCCTTTCTGTCTTCACTGTTCATCCGCATCAGTCATTTATGGCTCCTTCCTACAGGGCCAGGTGGGCAGAATGCACCAGTTCTGGTAGACTTAGATGTAAGATAGGGTCACCACCTGCCCCACATCCTGGTGATTTGTATTCTCGGGAACAAGAGAACCCACAGGTTTAGCTCCCAATTTCCTCTCTGTGGCTTTATACCTGCACTCCTTTCTCCCACTTATCGCCCTCTTTCCCAAAATAGTGGATGAGGGTGATGCTATCAGGAAAGCACTTAGAAGGGATAAGAGTGGGTGATCCCTTCACTGCTGTGATTTGTGACACCACTCACCCTTAATCAGATGGTCTAAAGTACCTTATAAATCTAGTCCATTCAATAGTTGATCAAAAAGCCCATCCAAACACATTTTAGAGGTGATGTCAGAGAACGATTATTAATTTTCTATAGCTCAGTTTCTTTATCAGTAAAATAGACACGGCAATAATTAATGAGATAAGGTGCTTCACATGGCATCTAATTAATACCAATGCTATCTATTATTATGGATGTTGTTGGTTACCAGGAGAAAATTATTGTGCAATTTTTTTTAAAGGGTTTGGAATGATCCCATGATATGAAGAGTAATGAATGAGTGCTTGCCATGTGGTATGTATTATTTTAAGCACTTCTCTCATATGATCTCATTTAAGCCTGACAACAACATATCAGATAGCTACTCTTATCATTCTCATTTTATAGTTGAGGGAAATGACCAGAGAGAATTTAAGTAATCATACCAATAATTATTTTTTCTCTGCATTAATAAAAATGTGTGGTAGATTCCAAGGGAAATGAGAGAGAGAAAGAAAGTGGGTTTTGATGGAGAAAAATAATCTGAAACAGATGCAAACAAAACAGAAAGAGACAACATGGCAGGTGGGGCACCTGGGGTTGGGGGCAACAGAATACTTGGTTCTTTGGTAAAACACACTGAAGTTCTATTCACAAAGAGGACATGTGATAGATGCAGACATGAGTGAACAATAGGATGGGGGAGGAAATGGAAGTGACAGAGAAAAGATGGAGAAGTCAAGTAAGGCAATGCATGTTGGTAATTCCTCTGCATTTAATCCATGCCATGTGCAGACACTATTTAATAAAATAATGAATGAGGGAATGAATAAGTAATGTCCATAGCCTAAGGCAGCAAGCATGGTAACGTCTTTCTATTTCCCAAGCCCAGAACATGACTGTCCTTTTGAATCCATTTATCAGTACATTTTAACCGGTACTAAATAGGTGTTTTATAGTTGGGAAATAGCCAAACAACATCTTCTTATCATTCCCATTGCACACAATTGAATTGAGAGAGATTATCATACCACCACTTAGGTGGATAAGCTTATGTATGCTATGGAAACCACAAAGCAATAGCTTTGAGGTCTCCTTAGCCAAAATGATTGGCTGCAAAAGCAATGGGAAGAGTAACAAATCCTTCTTTATTTGCAAAACCATAACATGATTGAAAAGAACACCTCCTTCTATGAACCTCCCATTAAATTTAAAGCATATTATGGACAGAGGCCCTTTCCACTCTGTTTCCAAGGGGAGCAGAATGCTGCCGAGGCAGGAGGAGCCTTGCTCTCCTAGGATGAGGATTTGGCCTCACAAGCTAATAGAAATGGCGTCAGGGGGTCATAGAGGTTGAGCCTGGCATAACCTGTGCCTTTCTGTCACTTCCAGAACTTGGGGATGAAATTGACCAGAGCTTTCTCCATTCCAGACATGATCCCATTTCCATCTGTTATAAGATCTATCAGGATTTCAGCAACATTATTCTCATGCAACTTGCTATTCTGGTTCTTTCTGTGTGGTTTGCATAAAATTGCCCCCCCCCAAAAAAATCATTGGAAAGTATCACCTTATTATCAGAATCTCTTGTTCCACTTGTCCAATGCCCTCAGATTCAGTGGCTGCCAGCAATTGTTATTTGAATTCCTCAGCCCCATCCTGATTTGTGTGCAATTGTTCTAGTGGAGGCGATGGCTACTTATTATGCAGGAAGTACTTCCAATGTGCATAGCAGTATGGCTACTTCAGCAACCAGAGGGCCTGCTTCTTAGGGACTTTTCCTAGGAACTTGCCATTTTTTGAGGTAAAGCAGAGACATCTGCATGAACTGGAACCACGCAACACTAACATGTGCTGTAAACTGGACTCGTTTAAAATTTTACCCCAGTCATCTTCCCTCAATCTCCTCTAGAACTGGCAACGGTAAGGCAAGGCATTCCCGGGTTAGCTTCCAATGAGAAAACTCCCCTCACTGGATAATGAGCAGCACTGCATAGTTAATAAGCGGCCAGCACTGGATGCAGAATATCTGTGCTAAAACTCGGAGCTCAGCCATTTGCCAGCTCTGCAAGTTTAGGCAGGTTGCTTACTCCAGCTGATTTCGGTTTTGTCATCAGTGGGGTGGCAAAGATTAAAGGAATAATAACTAACCTGTAAAGCACCTAAGAAGGTGCCTGAAATAGGAAAGGCTTTCAAGAGATGTTGGTTTTTATTAATACTACTACAGCTGGCTTTTATTCCTATGCCTATTTCTATTGCTACCATCAAAAACTGAAGGATAAAGATAGTCACGATATCAACCCCCAATTTCTCCCATGGCAATTTATCCTAGTGGTTTTTCTCACTATTTTCCCACCATGGACCCTCAGTCTGAGCCTAAACAAAGTCTATTGAAAAGATCAAACTTTATTGTTGCCTCTTTACTATAGGAAGATAGATCCCCAGGAAATCTGTCCTCCGGAGGTAAATTATAACTACTTGAATGAGTAAGACATGCCTACAAAACTGCATCCAGTTCCAGGGACTGCATATTAAAAAGGGTGTTAGGAATCAAAGATATAGATGAAGATGATGAGGGGCTTGATATATAATAAAAAGGATGAGCATGGGATACCACGTCTTAACTTTTTTATGGGGGAACAATAATAGCTCCATTCTTATTGTTTCATTTATTCCTTCTTTCAAAAAATAAATTTTTGAGACAGAACTTCCAACATGGCAGAGATTTGCTCAGCAAATCCTCTCCCCAAAAACCAGTTATAAAACTAGAAAAAAAAATATTTTAGAAAGAAAAAAAAGAAACAACCATATGGGGGCTTTGGAAATCAACTATATGCATCCATCAGGTTGGGAAGCAGTTATTCATGAAAGAATAGACAATTGGAAGTCTGTGGCATATTCTTGTTTTGGGCTACTCCCATCCCCTCTTCCTCACTTATTGCATGATAGCTCTACCAGAATGGGCCAGTCTGTGAAAACTAGAAGTTTCATTGGTGGAGAGGGTTGACCTTATTTGCAGCAAATGGGAAAAACAATACACTATACTAACAGCATTGTGGGTAATCATGCCAAAAATGAATCAAAGACCAGCTGCTCAGTTAGTCTAAGATGTGGACCTAGTTGGGCTAAGCAGTGAAGTGGCATAGTAGTCAAAAATTTAGCAGGGAAATATGGGAAAGGACACAGCAATAAGGGGCCTTGCTAACTTTTCCACTTATACCCAGCTGACTAGAAAGCTGTGCACACAAGCAAAATAAACCAAACAGAATCTAAATTGTACATATCATTGTGAGACTCTGTCTTCACATGTGCATGATGGGAACTGCAGAAATTAGTATTATTTCAAGTTACTAATCCTGTAGTAATTTGCTCCACACCATAGAAAATGACTATAGCTACAGTGTCAATTTTCTTTCCACAGCACACTACAGACTTTGCCAGAGAAGCATGTATAGCTTTGTTAAGGACTCAAGCCTCTACATAGAAAGCAAAGAAGGACCACTTCATTTTGTAGTATTGGCAAAAGTGTCTGCTAACCAGAGATGCACACAGGCTAGAGCAAAACAGTAAGCTAAGGAAAAAATCTACTTTATCTAATATAACCTCATTAATCATTGTTGACTGTTTACAAATCACTGTAAACCACTTTGTCTACATAAATAAATTGTTTTGCCTGTCACAAAATATAATAACTAAAATGAAAATTTCATCAGAGGAAAACAATAGCAGAATTGAGATGTCATAAGAAGGAATCAGTGAACTTAAAGATAGATCAATAAATTATCCACTCTGAAGAACAGAGAAGAAAAGGTTATGATGAATAAAGACCTCAAATGCAGAGGGTACCAAAACACACATCACTGGAGTCCCAGAAGAAGAGAGGATAGAGAAATGCCAGAAAAAGGTATTTGAAAGATTAGTGGACAAAAACTTCCCAAATCTTATGAACAATATAATCTATAGAACAAAGAAACTCAAAAAGTTCCAAGTAAGATCCATTAGAAACATTGTATCCAAACTGTTCATAGCCAAAGGCAAGGAAAATATGTTCTTAATATACAGGGCACAGAAAATAAAACCAGCAGTTGACTTACCATCAGAAACAATAGAAGTCAGAATGCAATGGAATGACATACTCAGAGCGATGAAAGCAAAAAACAAACCAAAACAAAAGTTGTCAACCATAATTTTGTATCCTGAAAAGCTATCCTTCAAAATGAAGACAAAATAAAGAGATTGCCAGACAAAGGCTGAGTTCTTTTGTAGCTGACATGTCATAAGAAAAATACTTAAAAATATTTCATTTAAGTTCATATAAGTTGAAATAAAATGACACTGGGTGGTAACTCAAATCCACATAAAAAATAAAGACAAGAAAAGTATTAATTTACTATCAGTCTAAAGTAGGTTGTCATAAGTTAAAGTACGTATCATAATCCTTAGAACAACCACTTGAAAAATAACTTAAAATAGTAAGAAAACCAGTGAAGGAATTAAAATGATACAATTAAAAATCCTATTTAACAAAAATCATAGGAGTAATAAAGGAGCAAAAAGACCAGAAATGTATAGAACACAAAGAGCAAAATGGTAGATGTAATTCTAATCTGACAATAATTACATTAAACGTGAATGGACTATGTATTGTCATCAAATGGCAGAAATTGTTAGATGGGATTTAAAAATCATAATCCAAATATATCTTCTCTACAGGAGACACACTTAAATTCAAAGATACAAATGGGGTGAAATTAAAAAGATGTCAGAATAAACCTAACCAAAGAGGTAAAGGATCTATACTCTAGGAACTACAGAACACTCACGAAAGAAATTGAAGAAGACACAAAAAGATGGAAAAACATTCCATGCTCATGGATCGGAAGAATAAACATTGTTAAAATATCCATGCTACCCAGAGCAATCTATACCTTCAACGCCATCCTGATCAAAATTCCAATGACATTTTTCAAAGTGCTGGAACAAACAATCCTAATATTTCTATGGAATCAGAAAAGACCCCAAATCGCCAAGGAAATGTTGAAAAAGAAAAACAAAGCTGGGGGCATCACGTTGCCTGATTTCAAGCGATATTACAAAGCAGCGATCACCAAGATAGCATGGTACTGGCACAAAAACAGACATATAGACCAATGGAACAGAATAGAGAGCCCAGATACGGACCCTCAACTCTATGGTCAAATAATCTTCAACAAAGCAGGAAAAAATATGCAATGGAAAAAGACAGTCTCTTCAATAAATGGTGCTGGAAAAATTGGACAGCCACATGCAGAAGAATGAAACTCAACCATTCTCTAACACCATACACAAAAATAAACTCAAAATGGATGAAAGACCTCAATGTGAGACAGGAATCCGTCAAAATCCTAGAGGAGAACATAGGCAGTAACCTCTTTGACATCAGCCACAGCAACTTCTTTCAAGATACATCTCCAAAGGCTAGTGAAACAAAAGCAAAAATGAACTTTTGTGACTTCATCAAGATAAAAAACTTCTGCACAGCAAAGGAAACAGTCAACAAAACAAAGAGGAAAACTACAGAATGGGAGAAGATATTTGCAAATGACACTACAGACAAAGCGCTGATTTCCAAGATCTATAAGGAACTTTTCAAACTCAACAACCAAAAACCAAATAATCAAGTCAAAAAATGGGCAGAAGACATGAACAGACACTTCTCAAAAGAAGACACACAAATGGCTAACAGACACATGAAAAAATGTTCATCATCATTAGCCAGCAGAGAAATTCAAATCAAAACCACACTGAGATACCACCTTACACCAGTTAGAATGGGAAAAATCAACAAGGCAAGAAACAACAAATGTTGGAGAGGTTGTGGAGAAAGGGGAACCCTCTTACACTGTTGGTGGGAATGCAAGTTGGTACAGCCACTTTGGAAAACAGTGTGGAGGTGCCTCAAAAAATTAAAAATAGAGCTACCTTATGACCCAGCAATTACCCCAAAGATACAGATGTAGTGAAAAGAAGGGCCATATGTACACCAATGTTCATAGCAGCAATGTCCGCAATAGCCAAACTGTGGAAAGAACCGAGATGCCCTTCAACAGATGAATGGATAAAGAAGATGTGGTCCATATATACAATGGACTATTACTCAGCCATCAGAAAGGATGAATACCCAACTTTTACATCCACATGGATGGGACTGGAGGAGATGATGCTAAGTGAAGTAAGTCAAGCAGAGAAAGTCAATTATCATATGGTTTCACTTATTTGTGGAACATAAGGAATAGCGTGGAGGATATTAAGGGAAGGAAGGGAAAAATGAAGGGGGGGAAATCAGAGGGAGAGACGAACCATGACAGACGATGGACTCTGAGAAACAAACTGAAGGTTTTGGGGGGGGTGGTAGGGGGATGGGTTAGCCCAGTGATGGGTATTAAGGAGGGCACGTACTGCATGGAGCACTGGGTGTTACACGAAAACAATGAATCATGGATCACTACATCAAAAACTAATGATGTATGGTGACTAACATAACATAATAAAATTAAATTAAATTAAAAAAAGATGTAAATGATATACCATGCAAACATAACCATAAGAGAGCTGGAATGATTATATTAATATCCAGTATATTGTTTAAAAAAGATCACTATAAACAATGAAGGCTATTAAATGATGATAAAATGATCGATTCACTGGGAAGATACAATAATTGCAAGTGTATACACACTTAACAAAACCCCAAAACAAACGAAAAGTATGACAGAGGTAAAAATATAAATACATAGTACAACAATATTTGAAGATAAAAATACCCCATTCCCAGTAATGGATAGAACAACTAAACAAAAAATGAGAAAGACTATAGAATACTTGAACAGTACTGTTCACTAACTTGATGTGATTGACATATGTAGCACCTTCCACCTAATACTACAAAATACACATTCATTTTAAGAGTACATTTTTCAGGGAAGATCATATGCTAGACCACAGAATAAGTTTCAGTAAATGTAAAAGAGTTTAAATCATTCAAAATATGCTTTCTGACCAAAGCAAAATTAAAACATAAATAAAAAAAAAAAAGAGGGAGAGAATGCCCCACATATGTGGAAATTTAAGAAACTCATATCTAGGGATTCCTGGGTGGTGCAGTTAAGTGGCTGACTCTTGGTTTCAGCTCAGACTGTGATCTCAGGGTCATGAGATCTAGCCCTTCATTAGGTTCCCCACTCAGTGCAGAGTCTGCTTCAGATTCTCTGTCCCTCTCCCTCTGCCCCTCCTGCTCATGCTCTCTCTTTCTAAAATAAATAAATAAAACTTAAAAAAAGAAAAAAAAAGAAACTCATATCTAAATAACTCATAGGTAAACAAACAAATTACAAAAAAATAGAAAACATTTTGAACTGCTTGAAAAATAAAACATAATATATCCAAATGTATAGGCTGCAGCTAAATCCGTGATTAGAGGGAATTTATAGCTTTAAATAACTATATTTGAAAATCAGACAAGTCTCAAATCAGTACCTTAAAACATAACAGACTAGAAAAATGTAAACAGACTAAACTGTAATCAAGCAGAAGAAAGCAAATAATAAATATTCTGGTGGAAATTAATAAAATAGAAAACAGAAAAACAATAGAGAAAATCAGTGATGCTGTTAGTTTGCAACTTCCTCAGAAGCTTCCTGGGTGTGATTTAAAACCAGCTCTCATAGAGAGAGGGCAGGGAAAGACCATAAAAAGAGGCAGATTAGTAGATGGCAAGTTTAATGAGCAAGAGAACTACTTAAGAGGCTTGTTTTGGGCAGCTGTAAAATGAGTAGATTTCTGCACCTGCATGCCACAATCAAAAGTTTATAGAGAGACCTTCACTGGGCTCAGCGATGAATACCATCCAGATGGTCTCAACACTAAAACACTATCTCAAGGTTATGTCCTTGCAACAGCTTCTGGGAGCAGAATGAACATTCCAAGGACTGGAAAGGGTGTGTGAGGAGTCTCCAATCACCAGGATCCAGCTCATGGGTCAACTTGGTGGTCACATACTCTCAAATGACCTCCCTCAATAGGTGCCAAAAGTTTGTTCTTTGTGAAGATCCACAATACTGACAAATGTTTATACTGACAAGAAATAGAACAAGTTACCAAAATCAAGGACTAAAAGGGCCTTAAAAATGGAAAGATATTATTTAAGGGAACAAAGATAGCACAACAATTTAGATGAAATGGACAGATTCTTATAAAGACACAATTTACTAAAACTGACTCAAGAAGAAATTAAAAATCTAAATAGACCTATAATATGTAATGAAATTAAATTAGTGATTAAAAAACTTCCTTCCAAGAAAAGTGAGGCCCAAATGGCTTCACTGGTGTTCTATCAAAAAAATTAAAATAATACTGATCTTTCACAAAATCTTTCAGATAATAGAGGAGGAAGGAAACATTTCCCAACACATTGTATGAGGCTGGTATTACTATGATACCAAAGTCAGAGAAAAATATTACAAAGGAAAAAAAATGTAAAAACTACAGATCAATATTCTTCATAAACATTAACATAAAAAGTTCAACACAGTATCAGCAAACAAACCCAGCAAAATATAAAAGAGGATTGTACTCCATGACTGAGATTGATCTTAACAATGTAAGGCTGATTGAATAGTCACATCTCAATTAATGTAATAAATAGTATAGTGTATTGTGTTAGAGTGTACAATATATTGTGTACAGTGTATATTGTAAAGGGCAGAGTCAGCTTAATCATCTCAATTGCTGCATACAAAGGGATTTGACAAAATCTAACACCCATTAATTATAAGACTCTTAAACTCGGAATAGAAGAAAACTCCCTTAATCTGATAATGGGCATTTATGAAAAATCCCACAACTAACATCATACTAAATAGTGAAAGAATCAATGTCCCTTAAAGATCAAGAACAAGGCAAGGATGCCTGCACTCTGCACTTCTATTCAGCACTGTACTGAAGGTTCTAACTAGTGCAATAAGGGATTTTAAAAAGACATCCAGATTGGAAAGGAAGAAGCAATGCACATACACACACCTTTCTATAACTAATAAATGAATTTAGCAAGATTACAGAAACATATAAAAATATAAATACATTCAACAAATGTAGTGCAAACTCATATACTACAAACTTTTAAAACATCATTGGTATCAAAGTGTAAATAAATGGAAAGCCATTCCATATTCATGGAGTAGAAGATTCAATACTATCAAGATGACAATTCTCCCCAAATTGATTTACAGATTCAAAGTCATCTGTATCAAAATCCCAACAGACTTTTTGTGGAAATTGGCAAACTGATTTAAAAATGTATAGGACCCAGAATAACCAAAACTTATAATAAAGAACAAAGTTGGAGGACTTTACTTTTAAACCTTACTCTAAATCTATAGTAATCAAGACAGTGGGTACTTCCATAATGATACAGATCAAACAAGATTAGTATAAAATACTAAATAAACTTACATAATGATATGAAATAAAACATTAAAAATAAAATAATGTAAAATAATAAATAAAATTAAAATTAAAACATATTTGTACTTCAGAAAACACAGTGAGAAAAATAAAAAATACAAGCCACAGACTGAGAAATAATACCTGCAAATTATATATCTGATAAAGGATTTCTATTAGAATATATAAAGAATTCTTACAAGTCATTAATAAGTAGACAAAAAAATAATTATAAAATGGGCTAAATATTTGAATAAACATTTCAGCAAGATGTACAAAGGGCTAACAGGCATAAGAAAAGATGCTCAGATCATTAGTCGTTAGGGAAACGCAAATCCGAACCACAGTGAGATGTAACTACATACTAACTAGAATACCCATAATAAAGACAGACACTAACAATTGTTGGCAAGGATGGGGGGAAATTGGAAACCTCATACACTGCTTATGGGACTGTAAAATGATATAGCCACTTTTAAAAACTTTGTCAGTGACTTAAAAGTTAAATATACCCTTACAGTTATAATCCAGCAATTCCACTCCTAATGGGATTGAAACAAAATACAAAGACTGTGCATGGATGTTCATGGCAGCATTATGTATAATATCCCCAAACTGGAAACAATCAACTGGTGCGTGAATAACCAAAGGTTGTATATCCATACAACAGAACACTATTCAGCCATAGAAAAGGAACAAACTATTGATATATGCTACAAGACAGATGAGTCTCAAAGACACTGTACTGAGTGAAAAAAAGCCAGATGTAGAGGATTACATATTATATGATACTATTTATATGAAATGTCCAGAGGAAAAAAAATGTCTCTAGGAAAAGGATTGGTGGTTTGCTGGGCTGAGTGTGGGAGAAGGGGTACTAGGATTGATTCCAGGCAGGCACAAGGAAATTTGGGATGATGATAATATTCTAACCTGGACTGTGGCGGTGATTGTACAACTGTAAGTATTTACTAAAAATTATTGACTCTTACACTCACCATGGATGAAATTTATGGCATGTAATTTATACCTCAATAAGGCTGTAAAAAAAAAAAAGCAAAAAAAAAAAAAAACCTTGAGTATAAGATTCTTGAGGTTAGGGTTACTGCCATAGAGTTCAGTTAGAAGACTTTAATTCAGTCAAGTGATTAGGGTTGAAAAGAGAAAGGTAAGCATTTAATCATTCTAGCTCGCCTTATTCCCTTGCCTGAGGGATAATGTTCTAGGTACCTCCATCCCAGCTAAGTTCATCTGTGGATAAGTTAAAAAAAAAAAAAAAAAGAGAGAGAGAGAGAGAACAAACAAACAAAAACTCTAGCTCATTGGTTGGTTGGTTGGTTGGTTTTCTGGTTTGGTTAATTTTCCAGAGCTAAATGCTCATCAAATATCCTTACCATGGAAACTCTTTGAATCCAGCTCCTACTTTTTCTTACACCTGCCTTGTTCCTTTTGCCTTAAAATTCTGACCCTTCGCCATTTGTAAATCATTTTCTAAATAAATAAATAAATAAATAAATAAATAAATAAATAGCCCCATGGTGCCTGCATTCAATCTATACCATTCTTGCTGTTATAACATCTGTCATTCTTTCCACAGCAGGACCATCCAGCTGGCAGGGCTGAGGGAAGCTTTGCTGATCCCATGTGCTCCTCCTCTGGAGAGCCCTATTAAAAGCATCAGGCTGTGGTGGATACAAATGTATGCTCTTTAGGCAACTGGCTTCTTTGTTGTTGTTGCCCATTAAGGATACTGTGATTGTTCACTCATCCATGTCTTTGAGTCAGAGGCATACAGTCAATACCTGTTGCTCTTTGCTTAGCAAACTGTCCCTAGATCCACTCTCCCTAATTCCCTTCCAATCATGGTGTCCTCTCTGCCCTACACTGTGACCTCTGAGAGGTTTGCAGGAGCCCTAAACCATATCTTGGGTGCAATTACATTGCAGAGGCAATAACATTGAGAGGCTTGCAAGCATTTTCCAGATGGGATTCACTGTCAAGTAAGGTCATTAAGGAAGCAAGGGAGAGCAAGAGCATGGTCCCTCTTTAATCATCCAGGCTGATGGGTAATTGCATGCTGGCAAACAAGGCTACCCCTCTGCAGAACTGCTGTGCTAATCACCAAGCCTCTAGCAGAGAGGTATTCTGTGCTTCCAGTTGGAAGGAAAGACTGTATCTCCCATAGAGTCCTTGGATAATTGGAAGAATTAAGGAAAAATACATGATTCCATTTGGACCCAGTACTAATTGGAATGAACCAAATAATCAGCTCATCAGCATGAAGCATAACCCCTTACCTTTTTGCCTCAGAGAGGACCATTTCCCTACATAATAATGAGCCCCTAGGGCCCCTTCATCAACAGTTAGATTGCCCGTCCCTCCAAAGTACCCTGTGGGTTGTGCCGGGGACCAGTTCTTCTGCCAGCCACTTTCTGACTCAGAGCAAGGAAACCTTCTAATTACATGGAGATGGAAATGGAAGACCAGCCCCCTGGCTAGGCTGGGCTCTGCCTGGCCACAGAGCTGGGGCAGAGGTGCCTGCAATATCACAGAGCAAGTTTCAAAGGTTTGGTTCATTAGAGAAAAATCGATCTATCTGAGGAGCTTGGAGTCCAGAAGAAAGTTCTGAGGCAACCCTTGTGCTGCCACTTCAATAAAAGTCTTCCACTTCCTAAAAGCAAAAACACTCAAGGCAGGTGAAGTTTTACTTTCTTCGATATCGATGGCTGAGGTCTCCTGCCCTTCCTGAAGAACGAGCCCTTAATTCTTTTGCCCTGTCAGTGAAAGCTAGCGAACCAAAGCTGTTTACCTTAGATAAGAATTCAGATTATATTTAGTCTCCTGTCGGACCCAGAGTTTCAGGTTCTTGCACCCACCCACCCACATAGCCATTCATCCACCTTCCTTGCCCCTCTTGGCTATTTAATATGAGTCAGGCTCTGTTAATTGATTTATTCTGCTTTATGGATGAGAAAATGGAATCCCACAGTAGTCGAAGAACTTAGGCAACTTCCATATGTAACCAGAACTGGAGCTGGTATTTAATCCTCTTTAGTTGGACTCTAGAGCCCAAATCCTGATATGTATGCTGGAAATGCTAAGTTTCAGAGACAGATTGGTTAAAAATGGAATTTAAAATAATCAAGTAAAAGTACATTTAAAAAAAAAAAAAATCTGTCATGGGCCCTTCTAGACACTAGTACCACAGCCAAGGAGTCTCTGGAATTCTTACCAGCATGCGCCTGCTGGGCTACCATTTCCCACACAGAATTCTCTACCTAGTCCGTTATTTTCCTTTTCTGCCCTCACTCCTTATAGTCCTTCCGTTCTCTCACTTTTCCTAAAAGAAAAATCTTTCTGGAAAGAATCTGGAAGCTAGTTAATACACTGAATGATGGACCTTTGAACCCCCTTAACAATAACTACATTTTGTTGGTTCAATCGCCCTACCCCTCTTCCTTCTTGTTAAAAGGGGGCAGCCATAGAAATGCAGAGTAGCTGCCTAGGGCTTGCTTAAGGCTGGCAAATACCATCCCTCCTCCAGGTTGCTCCCTTCTCTGCAAGTATAAGCAGCACTGGGCTTGTCCTAGGACCTTTTGATTGATAGAAAAGAAACATTTTAAATGATTTTGGCGGAAAAGTGACCTTGTAGCCCTATTTTCAAAGTGCACGTTTTTTTGGAGAGGGGTGGTAAAGGACTTTGGGCTGCTACTTATGAATTGCAGCGAAAATAATGTACATCTTCCATTGGGGAGACTTTCGTTTGTAGTTCTGGAGAACTAGCAGGGTCAGGCATGACCTAAAGAAGCAAAAAGACAGGGACACAGATGATTCAAATACGATGGAGGGAAGGACAGGGAGGTAGAGGGTGGAGATGAGCCTGGCTTACTATTTCTAAGAAGAGACCATGCATTTGGGTGGAGCTTCTTGGGATGTAGCTTTTAGGAACTTAAGCTTTGTGGACGAGGGACATTAGCAAGAAATCGTTCTCATTTCAGCAAGCTGCAAAGACAGACACCAAAGAAATAATTCTTTAATGGTGGGAGTGAAATTCAGTAAGTTGATAGGTGAGGAATTCTTCAAGCTCTAAGAAGATACCATTGGCATTTGACCAGAAACCTTTAATGTCCTGATCTAAACATGATGTACTCCATGTTCATAACAGATAGAGCCATATCACTGGGCATGGGCAGAAGCAATATACTGGAATATATTACAAAAGCATTACCAGGTATGGTTATGTGGTGGAAAGTAGAAGACTTATAAGCAATGTATGGACAAGCATATCTATTTGCTTGAGGTAGGACACCCAATATATCACCTACCCACATATGAGGCAGTGTGGAATTACGTAGTATAAAACCACACCACTTGGTGTCAGAAAACCCAAGTTCAAATCCCTCTTTTTAGCACTGTTTTGAAGCACATCAATTCACTCCTCTGAGATTCATTCTCCTTATTTGGAAATGAAGTGCTGAACCAGAAGGTCTCTTCTATCTCAAGCTCCATGAGTCAGCTTTCTAATGAAACGGAATTGAAAAGCACATTAGTTAGGCTTCAGGGTTCAGTCACTTGTGGGCTTTGATAGAAACTGTACATCTCTCATATTATGAAATACTTTTTTCTCTCCCAATAAAAATATGATGCTCTGTATAACTGAGCAAAATTCTCTCCTTAGGTACTCTAAACTTTCTGCCCAGTGAAATATGAGAAAATTGTGAGTTGCCTGGAAAGATACTTAAACACAGTAATTTCATGGAAAGAAGTATGAGTTGAGATTTGCTTTTCAGAAACACTTTGATTATGGTAAAGGGAACCTCAGAGGAACAAAAGTGGGGTGGTTAATAGTGTGAAGCTAGAATCTGACCTGACTGGTTTGAAGGCTCTTCCCTGAGATTCTTGAAAAGATTTTCTCCCTTGCACCCTTCTATCCTACATACCAGTGGCTTTTTTTTTTTTTAAAGATTTTATTTTATTTGACAGAGAGAGACACAGAGAGAGAGAGGGGACACAAGCAGGGGGAGTGGGAGAGGGAGAAGCAGGCTTCCCGCCGAGCAGGGAGCCCGAAGCAGGGCTCGATCCCAGGACCCTGGGATCATGACCTGAGCCAAAGGCAGAAGCCCAACGACTGAGCCACCCAGGCGCCCCCATACCAGTGGCTTTTAACCATGAATGATTTGGGTCCCAAGAGAGATTTAGCAATGTCTGTGAACATTTTTGGTTCTCACAACTAAATACTACCCAAACCAAAATGTCAGTAGTGCTAAGGGTGAGGAAGTTTGCTATGTACCGATAGTACATAGGGACCACAGTGAGATACCCTAGAACTTTGTGAATCGAACTGATAAATTTAGCATGCAACAGATCAAATAAGAAAGAGTGATATTGCCTTCAGAGCATGAGCATTCCTATGGCAGAAAGCAGAAAGAGTAGGCTTTAATGGAGTAATCGATTATCTGACAATATCTAAAGCAAGAATGTCTCAATAAAATGTATGTAGAAAATGGCTCTGTAGAGGCCAATATTAGAGATATTTATCCAGGACCGTTCAGAGGATAAATTGCTTCAACCCACAATGGGGTTTGTTGTCTTCTGAAGGTGCAGCTTTTAAATAGTATAGATGCAGCTGGGTATCTATTGCCAACTGTCTAATCTCACCACCATCTGCTTGAATCCTATATTCACCAAACAATCTTCTGGTTATAGTTTGGCTTCTCATGTAGCACTTCCCACAGGAAGATAATGTGCTGACCAAAGAAAGAAAATTATTCCGGTCTCCTTGGCTGTTATATCTCTCATAGTGATCTGATAAACTAACATTTTGATTTCTTTCCCAGATGAAGCCTTGGGAATTTTGTGTGAGTCAGTCCCGTGAGAGGCACCCAAAAACCCGAGGACCCAATCAAGAGTCCTTGCTAGGATAATTCCACCATCAACAGCCAGCCAAACATTATCTCTGGGCAATATCTCTTTCATAGCCTAAAATTTATAGCACCTGGAAGAGCAAAGTCCTTCCATACTTTTTTTTCTCTAAGTGATCTAAAGAGAGTTTATGGAAAAGAGTAAGGGTTTACTTTGCAACCACTCTAAAACCTCTTACATAGGAAGCTCAGTGTATACTACAATATATTGTAGGTTAGTGATTTTTTTTTATAAAGTATACCTTTTCAAAATAGGAAAAGAATGTGAGATGTTTCAGAGGGGAAATATGAAAGTAAGACTTCTTTTTTTTAGGCTGGGACAGGGAAATTGGGGCTAAGTTGGTCAGTCAGACAAAAAAAATCCCCAAATGGCAAGGTGAGATCTTGTGGGAATGCCTTGAGGTAAAGCCAATTCCATTAGTTTCTGCAGCATAACTGTCAGGACCCAAAAACTAGGTGGAATAATGAACTGATTAAAACCTGTAGTTGCAATTCAGTGGAGGAAAGCATTCATCATGAAGATGGCAGCACTGCCTACCTTCCAGATCTCATGGAGAGGAGACACTGACAAAGGTAGGAACAGGGGCACTGCTACAAATCAGAGGAGAACAACACATTTCTTAATAGGAGAATCCGCACTAGCCTGGTCTTCATCCTGTACACTTGATTTCTGACCTGACAACCGAAGTGTAGGCGTCTCCCTCAGGCTTTAATCCAAGACCATTTTGAGGATGCACTTCTAATTTGATCACTATCAACGTTCCTGGATTTTACCCAAAGCCAATATTGGTCAATGCTCTTGATTTTTCCCTGATGTTTTGCAGGTCTTCTTCTCAAGCATCTTCCTATATTTGAACACATACTGCTCTGTATCAAGGGTCGGCCAACATTTTCTGTAAAGGACCAGATAGGAAAATTCTTGACTCTGCTGTTGTGGTCCAAAAGCAGCCATAGAAAATATATAAACAAATGACTGTGGGCTGTGCTCCAATACAGCTTTGTCTACAAAAATAGATGGGAGTTCACATATGGCTAGAGTACTGTAGTTTGCTCCATATACACAGTAATAACTAAGATGACATGCAAAGCAAAGTAATAAATGAAATAAATGACTGACATAAAATAGCTTTCTTAATTTCTTGAAAGACATGGTGGTCGTTTTATACTAAATGACATTTTCCTCTGAGAGCTAAGACTTTTGGACCAGCTTGGAATAAAAGCAGTAATCAATACAGGAATCCTGGTAGCAGACAGACTGGAAGATACATCAAGGATATTTAGCTTCGTTCATTTGTTCTTCCTCATTCGCTCCACAGTATTTGTTTTAGGCACTGAGGTGTGTGTGTGGCTATGTTCCAAGCACTTTTCTAGGTTCTAGGGATGTAACAGTGAACAAGACAGAAATGGTTCCTGCTTTTTTGGATACCATGACAGTGAACAGATGAAGACATAAGCAAGATAATTTTGGTAATGAAAATTACTCTAAGGAAATAAAATGATGTGATGTGGAATAAATGTAGGCAAATAGCTATTACTATAGTTTGGGAAGTTGAAGAAGGCCCTTCTGAGATGGACCCTTTCCACTGAGACTGACGATGGTAAATCTCCTGCAAAAGACTTCAGAAAAGAAAAAAGAAACACTGGTATGGCTGGAGCTGTAGTGAGGTAGAGAACACATACGAGGCGACAGAGGTAAGTCAGCGTCAGGTTTTGTCTTGGAACTGGGTGTTAAAGTTTGACTGTATTTTTAACAGGAGGAGAATGCATTTCATGGTTCAAAGGAAAAGATGACATCATCTCACTCGACTGTTTAGAGGACAGTTCTTACTGGGATGTGAGCACAAATTCTTGGAAGGGTTGAGGGACAGTACTCCCAGGGGAATAAGTTAGGATCCTCTTGCATGCTGGTGGCTTGGCTAGAGAGCTTCTTTCATCTGTTCCCATTGTATTTACCTATTTTGAATTTAGATCTTGGTGGAAATTGGCATTTTAAGCCCTATTACCTTTGAAAAGTTAATTCTACGAAAAGGACCAAGGTCTGGGTCTGCTGAGAATGGATGCTTTTGTTATCTTAACTCTTTAATCATTAACCTTCTATACTAACCCTCCTGATTTCATCAGATTCTATTTTAAGGGTCAACCAACAGGGCCTATTGGACAGATTAGCTATTGGATTTCAGAGCACAGTCCACAGTATTTTCATCAGTGAATATACTTCTAATCTGGTACCACTTTCTAGATTTTTTTTTAAAACAGCCAATCTTTGTTAAGCAGTGCAAAACTGAACTCTTGCCTCTCAGTGTTTAAGGGTATATAAGTGGTTTTTCCCACAATCAGCAGAATAAAAGAAACTGGGGCACCTGGGTGACTCAGTCAGTTAAGCGACCGACTCTTGATTTTGGCTTAGGTCACATTCTCAGGGTCATAAGATCAAGCCCTGTGCTGGGCTCCCCACTGGAGTCTGCTTAAGATTCTCTCTCTCCCTTTCCCTCTGCCCCCCCCCCCCAAAAATAATTTAAAAAAAAATAAAGAAATATAGTCTGGCCCACATGCCTGTGTGAGAGAGGATGGACTTCTCTTATATGATCCAGATAGAACCTGGATATTATATATGCCTGAGTATGGAGTCGGGTCCAGCTCCTGATATCTACTCTACACCAGCCTCCTTGTAAGTTAACACCCCACACCTCTGAACCCTATCCAGGTTTCTCACCTTGATCCTTCACACCCCAGTGCTTATCAACTCCCTTCACACCCTTGTCATATATTTCATGTGCCATTATATTAGGGAAATCCCCTTGCCCTGTAACTATTTCTAAATTATTTTCCTTCCTCTCCTTCCTCCCATTCTTCTCTCTCCTCACTTTTTTTAAGCCTGCTTACCAAAGACACCTTCCCTTTCTCCAGCAGAATGCTTTTGCCTCAGTTTGTCCATATTACAGAATACTTCTGCTACACTGGTCTACTCCCCATGGGAAGGCACTGGCCTTTTATTTAATCTCACTGATTAGCCATCATTTCACTTCTCCCAATCATTTACAGTCCAGGATTTTATTATGTACCTCTCCATTCAAACTGTTACTGCTGAATCTACAAAATTGTTGTTGTTGTTGTTGTTGTTGTTTTTATCATTCTAGATGTCTTAAAAACTAGACCATGTTTGTCTCCTATTAAGCCTACTAATTAAGAGCTGGATTGTAAGTCAGGTGGACCTAAGTGTAAAGAACCTAGATATGTGAACTTTAGCAAGTTGAATAACTACTTTGTGCCTCAGTTTCTCATCTATAAAATGTGGATAAAATAGTATACACCTGTCTTAGCCTGTACTACCCAGAAGGAAGAGACTGAGGCTACTAACTAATCAGGAAGTGCAGTGCCAGGAAACCAAGAGTCAGGAAAAAGGGGAATGAGTCAGGGAAGGGAAGAGCCAATATGAAGGCACTCACTGAGGTGATCACTGCTTGGTCACAAGCTTTCATGATTGTTCGATATAATGGGATGTCTTCTGGGTGCTCGTAAGAAGTACTGCTTGTCAAGACAGTCCATGGAGAAGGAAAGAAGAATTTGTCCTCTGGATCCCACATTCTATAGGTCTTCCCGGACAAAGGGAATTAACTGCCCCACACTTCTGAATTGTGCATTCCCGGCTGGTGCACAGGTTCATGGCATCTCATGCCTAGTATCAAGAGGGAAGCTCCAGGGTGGAGGTCAAGAGTAGCCTGGCATGGGCATGGGCAAAGGGTTGTATCCTTGTGAGGCGGGTCACAGGCCATGCACACTGCCGCAAGGCAGCCAGGCAAAACAAGAAGCCTCCTGGCAGAAGAGGCTGAAATGACCAGAGTGGTGCCTGAGAGCTGTCTGATTTGTCCCCCCCTGGAAACACTTGGATCCACATGTGTCCTTTTATCATACCAGCCTCTCAAAACCCAGGGCGTACCCTCCATCTTTATGAGTAGATACTAATCACGTCTCTGAGAGGACAGGTAAAGATTCAATCATTCCTAGAGCACCATTCAACTGGTGGCAGCTCAATCCTGTGAAGACTTAAGGCAAGAGTGTTCATGAAACAAACAAAATTCCCTGGAGCCACAGCTGATACTAAGACCATGACGATCATGATCTCTCTTCTCCACCTCCCTTTCATGATTTCCCACACACCTGACCAGAACTCGAGCTGGTCTGGGTTGTTTGCCTGATGGAGTGACCCAGACCTTCATCCCTAAAGGGTCTGAACTCTTGGATGTCTTGACATTGCTGGGGTGCTATATGGTTATATAGACAATTGTTTGTGTCTATCTGGGCATGGAAGCACTGAGATGCCCCAGTGAATCCCTTAGGATCCAGACATTGCTCTGCCTACCCCACATTGTGTTGGAGCAAATGTAGCCCCTCATGGTGACCAAAGGCAGTTTCAGGAGTTGGCACTCAGCCCTTCCTAACATAACATCCCTTGTGCTCTAGATCAAGTAACCAATTTGGGCTAGTAAATCCACCTCAATTATACATTCAGGATCCAGGGAAATAACTACTGGTTAGGTTCAGGTACCCAGTAGACCACTTATAACTTGGGCTGAATTCCATGCATATCTGGCTTTCCTATACCTCAGCTCTAACTGGAGGATTGTGAAAGCATTGCAGGTCTCTTGGTATTAATGTTAGAAGCCCCCTCTAATAATCCTCAAAAATTTGGGGCATTCTCTAGTCCTTGTATGCATAGGAACCCTAGCACAGGTCCCTCTGGAAAAGATCACACTGATCTTCACCACATCTACTTGCAATAGCATTGAAGAGCCCTGACTCATGGGATGGAACTTCTCTTAAAGTCAAAAGGCATCCTGATCTTTTAGCCATTGCTACAAACCACTGCAGGCCAAGGCACCCTGTTGGCCACTGCAGCCTTCCTACCCATTATAGTAATTACAGCAGGTGCACCACACCGTCTTTGCCTCTGATGGTCAAGTGCTGCCACCTAGCTTCAGTCATTCTGGCATCTCTGCCACTGATGTCAGGCAGCTTATTTTATGTTAATCTCTCTCACTGTCAAACCTGGCCTACAGAAGACAGCCACCACTGAACTTCTCAAAGATGCTGGTACTGCCCCCTCCCCGGCTCCCTTCCCATTGCCTTAGTGCCTAGTTCTCTCAGAGAACTGTGGCCCCCAGAACTAATATTAGCGTCACCTGGAAGCTTTATAGAAATGCAAATTTTATAACCCCAAATTTCAGGGCATACTTCATCAGACGGGGTATGGGACCCAGAAAATGATGTTTTCCAAGCCTCTTGGAGATCCTGATATAAGCTCAAGTTTGAGAACCACTAACTTAATGAGAGGAATATCCTCTAAGATACTAAGATATTCATTCTAATATTCTTACTGCTCTGAGTCCTTGGATTCCATCCTTGATATTCTGCAAAGGCATCTCTATCTTATTCGTCTAGGACTTGGATGTATAGAAGCTCTAGAGAGCTACTCTGCAGATTTTTATTTGTCTTTTGTGCACATGTGCACACACACAAATCAATACAAGTAAAACTAGAGAAAGCTGAGGAAATCAGTGAATTGTATCAATGTGAATATTCTGTGATATTGGACAATTGTTCTGTAGGAAGTTACCACTGGGGGAAACTGAGTAAAGTCTACATGGGGTCTCTCTATATTAGTTCTTATAGCTGCATATGAACCTACCTCAATCTATCTAGCAATCATCTTCACCTGTCTATCATCTATCTCAATCATCTAGCTACATATCTATCACCTATCACTATCAATCTATCTATCATGTATCTATTAATCTATCATGTACCTATGTATCTATCATTATCTATGTATCTATCTCTATTTTACATTCCTACTAGCAATGAATGAGTAACCCAGTTTCTGTGCATCCTCAAAAGCCTTTGATATTGTCACAATTTTTTTTACATCATCCATCAGTATGTAGAAATACCCCACTGTGGGTTTTTGTTTGGTCACTTGTTTTTTAATTTTGCATTTCCCTGAGGGCTAATGATGTCAAACATAGCTTCCTGTGCTTACTTGCCATCTATCTATCCCTTTCAGTCAAGTGTACTTTCACGTCTGCCTGTTTTCTAATTGCATAATTTGTTTTTTACTGATGAGCTGTGAGCTTTTGTTATATATTCTATATATAAGCCCTTGGTCAGCTCTGGTTTGCACATGTTCTATTCCAGCTTATAGCTTAGACTTTCATCCCCTTCACATAGCCTTTAACAGAACAAAATTTGTAATTTCTATCAAGTCTAGTTCATCAGTTTTTCCTTTAATGGATCCTGCTTTTGGCATCAATTCTAAAAATTCAGTTAATTTTTGAATAAGGTGTGCAGTATAGTTTAGGTTTCATTTTATTGCCTATGGATGGCCAGTTCTTCCAGGACCACTTACTAAAATGGCTCTCTCCATTGAATTGCTTTTGCACCTTGTCAAAATCAGTTAAGCATATTTATGTGGGTCTATTTCTGGGTTCTGTTCCATTGATCTATGCATCCATCCCTCTGCCAAGATCAAACTGTCTCGATTACAGTAGCTGTGAGCCTTAATGTGGAGGGTGATTCTCCCCATTTTATTCTTTTCATCAAGATTATTTCAGCTACCTGTGTCTTTCCAAATGAATTTTACCATAAGCTTTTCAATATCTACCAAAAAACCTTGCTAGTATTTTGATAGGGGTTTCATTAAGTCTGTAGATCAATTTGGGGAGTATTTTCATCTTTACAATTGGAATTGTCTTTCAATTCATGAATACGGTATGTCTCTGCATTTACTTACATCTTTGATTTTTGCCATAGCATTTTGCAATTTTCACCATACAGACCTTGTCCATGTTGTGTTAAGTGTCTACCTAGGTGTTTTAGTTCCTTTGCAGCAATTATAAACTGTGTTGTCTGTTTCAGCATATCCACTTTTAATATATAGAAATGTGATTGACTTTTGTGTGTTGGTCTTATGTCTTGCAATCTTTCTGATCCCACTTATTAGTTTTTGGAGGGTTTTTTCTGGAGGGTAGATTATGTATGGATAGTGAAATTTTATATAGACAATCATGTCATCTAAAAATAAGGACAATTTTCTTTCTTTCTAATATCTATGTCTTTTATTTCCTTTTCTTGCCTTATTGTACTTTCTAGAGCTTCCAATCCTATGTGAAATAGCAATGGTAAGAGCAGACGTCCTTGCTTTATTCCCAATCTTGGGGGGAAAGCATTTTAGTTTTTTTGTTAGTATTTGATACTAGCTGTGAGGTTTTCACAGATGCCCTTTATCAAGTTGAAATAATTCTTTTGCATTCCTCATTTTCTCAAAGTTTTTTTTTGTTGTTGTTTCTTTTGTTTTGGTTTTGGGGTTTTTTTGTTGTTTTTTGTTTTTTGTTTTTTTATCATGAATGGATGTTGGATTGTGCCAGATGCTTTTTCTGCATCAATTGTGTCTGGTCATATGATTTTTCTTCTTTAGTCTGTCGATATGGTGTATATAGCAGACATCTGAATCTGTTCTAGGCATCTTTGACAGAACACTAAACTCAGAGTCTCAGGTGAATGCTCCTGTGACAATACACTGTCTCCTACCCAGTCTTAAATTTGTCTGTCCCTACCCCAATCTCACCTCCTCAAGATGCGTGCCTGTACAGACTCCCAATTCTTACTCAAATGCATCAGCGAGGTCCTATGAATGCTTTCACATGAGGCTATATTGTCCTGGACCAAAGCTACACTTTGCTAATTGAGCTGTGCTCAAAGCTAACCCAGACTATCGGCCTGAGGGCAACAGGGGTAAGAGGGGAGATCCTGAGGAGTATAAGCATTATCTTGCAAGATTTCTTCTTCAAGAAGAGACTGAAAGCTTCTAGGCACAAAGAGGCTGTTCCCCTGCAGTAAGTGGGAGGAGGGTTCTTTCTGCTGGCCTAAAGAATTCAGGGGAATTTGAGGCTTAAAGATTCTCAGGCATGTCCAGCCAAATGTCCACATCCCGGCTGTCTGTGTCCATTTGTCTTCCATCCAGGCCCTAATTTTCAAAGGTGATTTGTTGAAGGCCGACAGTCAGGTTCATTTACAGTCCTGTTATCCTTATAATGCACTCTGTACCTGATTTTCAGCACCATGAGCTTTATGGTTACAGAAGATGAGAGTCTGTTTCAAAGGCATGCCAGGCTTCATAGAATGACTTAAGCTAGGAGTAGACTGCCCTGAGCCTATCATTATCTGTTGTCAAGGTCACCAGTGTTGTTAACAGAAACCATACTACCCCACAATCCTTATGATGGTCATTGTGTCCATTTGGCTCCATCACCATCTAGCCTCCATATAGCCAATGCTTCACCTTCTACCTGCCTCTCATCCCAATCATGCATGAGTGAAGGCCACAGAAATGGTGATGCCACTGCACAATGGACATTGATGACCATCCCATCTCGCTGCCATTGTCTTAGCCTGGGTTCTCCTGAAAGGTAAATGCATATGCCCCAGTTGTTTATTGGGAAGAGAAATATCAGAAGAGCAGGAGTGGAGTGAGGGAAAAGTTCAGGGGCAGAGAAAAATAGAGAGGGACAATAAATGAGGGTGTGTCACTGTGGTGGGCACTACTTGTGATCAGGAGCAAGCAGTTTCTCTAACCTGGGAGATTCTTATCTCCAAGCTGTTGCATCATAGGAAAATCAATACAGGGAGAGGAAGGGAGACAACTATATTCACTGATGCCCATTCCCCATTGGTTATAGTTTCATCCTGTAGGGCATTAAATCTCCTACACTTCAGGAAGATGCACACATAGACTGACCAGGTCCTGTGCCACCGCACATCTCAAGGATTATTAGGAAGCTCTCGGGTGAGAGGGCAAAGGTGAGCATCACAGGTGGGTGCTAAGGTGCTGTTGGGTTGTGCCCTGTGATGGCGGTTGGAACCCATGCAAAGTTAGTTACCGCAGAGGCATCTGGCATGGAACAAGTAGCCAAGAGCTCTGGAAATGAGTGAGGCTGGGCAGATCAGAGGCAGCGTGTTAGAGGTGTGAAATGCTAGCTCAGAGGGTTGATTTAAGAATTCAATGACCTCGTGTTCATAATATCCTTAACACTGCAAGAGGAAAAATAGTAAATGCTCAATAAAATCATGAATACCAATGATGTACTTGACATTTATACCATCTACTGGCTTCCATAGCCATCATATAACAGGGAAAAGATCCATCAAAATAATGTACTGCTCTGTTACACAAATGATTCATTTTGAGTGCCTTGTCTTCGTCAACTATCTTTTTTAATCCGTTACTTTTTTTTTTTTTTTTTAATACTTGGTCTTGTCCTCCATCTCCTGTTACCTGGAATTACTTTCAGTTTTTGTACCTATGACCAAAATCATGTCCTTTGTATTAACTGAATTCATTCTCAGTCTTGGATTTGGAATGTCAATGTTGTCCTCTCCACTACATTTCACATTCTAATATATGCAAAGCACCTGGAAAATGTCTGGACCATAGTAATCCAAAACCACAGTTTCCCTTCCTCTCTATCTTTCTCCTTACCATGACCTCTACTACGGATAATACCACTACCCATAGCATTATGGTATCTTTAATGTAACACAAGTTACTTCAGTGTTAGATTCTGTCCTCATCATTCTCTGCTTCTACTGTCTGTAGCTCTGGACAAAAATGCTGCTAGAAAAAAGGCATATATGGGAATGACATAAACAACAACTCTATTACAACCATCACCAACTCACTTAAATTTATCGAGCACTAAAAGGTACCGTGGTGCACCTTTTACATGTCTCATGCCATTTAATCTTCAAAAGAATTCCATGGTGTCAGAATTATTATATCCATTATGCAAATAAGTAAGTGGCCTTAAAAACTTTAAATAACATTCTCAGTGCCTCCCAGCTAAATAGAGGCAGACAACGATTTGAACCTACTTGTGTCTCATTCCAAAAATATTGTGTTTAGCCACAGTACTATACTACCAGTCTTAGTCCGTTGCAAACACTTAACTCCAGGGCTGTCTTCACTCCTTTGTGGGCTCCTACACTTACTCCCCATTTTGGTCATTCACACCTTCTCTTTTCTGTTCAGGTTTTCACGAACCATCTAAATGATATCCCTCTGTGTTAGTTTCCTAAGGCTGCCATAATAAAGTATCATAAATGAGCAGCTTAAAACAATGTAAATTTATGATCTTACAGTTCTGGAGGCCACAAGTCTGAAATCAAGGTGCCAGCAGGGCCATGCTCCCTCAGAAACCTGCAGGGAGGAATCCTTCCTTGCACCTTCTAGTATCTGGTGTTGGCTGGCAATCCTTGGCTTGTTCCAGTCTCTGCCTCCATCATTATCTGACTGTCATCTCTCTGTGTGTCCATCTCTGTACCTCTCCTCTTAGAAGAACACCAGTTATATTAGATGAAGGGCCTACTCTACTCCACTACGACCTCATTTAACTTACATCTTAATTGCATCTGCAAAGAGCCTATTTCCAAATAAATTTATACTCACAGGTAGCAAGGGTTAGGGCTTCAATGTGTCTTTTGGGAGACATAATTCAATCCATAACATTCCCCAATGAGTGCACATACACACACACACACACACACACTTCATTTAACAGCTTGAGGCCACCCAACAGCATCGCTGCCATTTTTTATTTATACTCCAGCATAAGTGCAAACGTGTGATGAGCATGGTGAAGGCTTAGCCCTTGCCTACTATCCTAAGACTAGGACATCTGAAATGTTGGCCTAATTCCACCACTCTCCAATATATATTGATAATTCCACCACTCTCTAATATATATATATTGATGAATTCGCTTGCCTAATCTAAGACTTCATTTACACAATGTAAGATGGAAATAATAATGTTTTTTTCTTAACAGAGTTAGTGTGAAGGTTTAATGACCTAAGGAAAAATATCTAAATGAAAAATTGAACTGATCATGTAAGCCGTGAGGTATTTTCAAAGGTAAAATAACATGATATTCATTTATACCCACTTACCTCTTTTCCTCTAGCCATTTATCTCAGGGAGGGGCCAGTTTTCCAGTTGTCCTGAGCTCCTCTCTGCCTGCTGAGGGATTTTTGCTTCCTTACTATAGTTTTCCATCTTAATATTTCCAGAACTGCCCCCTCAACTGAATCAGCTTCAAATACCTTGTTTTTTTCCTAAATCTTGAAATGATTTTTAAAGGCTCTACTCACTACTTTTGCATGTCTCCTTCCCTTCACGGCCAAACTTCCAGATGAATGCTCTATACTTGTGCTTTCATTTCCTTTTAACCAATCTCCCTGATATTTCTTTGACATCATGTCACTTGTCAACTGAGCTGCCTTTATGAAAGTCACAATGGCATTAAAGGATCTTGGCATTGAAAGCAACTGGCTGGGTGCAAATGTGTTTCTCCTTGGTTTCCATGCCCTTGACAATTCTGCTATGTATCCCAGCTGGCCACTCCCCCTTCTTGACTTTCTCTTTATCTCGACTTCTGCGATACCGTAGAAGGCTCTCTTGGTCCTTTCACCTTTGTGAATAAGACCTCTCAATCCTATCTGCTACTACACAGAGAGTTTTCCTCTCTGTCCTACTGGTGGGCGTTCTCCAATTCTCAGGCTTTCATAATGTGTCCTCTCTTTAATTCCTCTGGAAGAATTCATGTTTTCTATGGCTTTGACGGACACCTTATAGTCATTATCTAGCCCTACCTTCTTACTGTGTACCTATCCCTTATGTCTGGCTGAAGTTGGAAAGTACTCACCAGCACTTGAAATATATGCCCACTATTCCTGCTACCAACAGGTCTGACTCAATAGGTCCAAACATAAATGACAAATGTGCTTTTTCCCTTCCTCAGCCCTTGCTTCACCAAAGCATCCTTCACTAAATTCCTCACTCGTCTTTCCTCATTACTAAAACCAGTCTCCCTAAAAGTGCAATTAGGTACCTCCCTTACTTCAATAACTCCTAGTAACTTGGAATTTTCACCGATGGAGTGATCCTGGTTGACTTCTTAAATGTCCATGACTTTCTAAACATGAACATTTTGCCAGAATGATTGGTCTCTTTAATCTCTCTTACACACAAATTCTGCCCCCACCCCCAAACCCTTGTAGATAGAAGGAAAATCTTAGAATGTTTTACCAAAAAGAATACCAACAACCATGCTAGAAATTGGGAGTGGGTACTTTTAATTCCTGTTCACTGATCTAGCCCAGCTCACCTCATACTTGCAATCTCATTGACTTGAGTATTCCCAAGTCTAACATTAAAAGAGTAAAAGTTGCAAATATCTCTTAAATTATCCAATCAATAAAAATTTCTTGAATCGCTACTGAGTGCAAGGTACTTAGATCATTACTGCAGGAAGATTAAAGTATGAGGCAGTTTCTCAGTCAATTACCTCACAAATAAGTGCCAGTTATTTACTGGTACATAAAATATTGTATCATACTGTCACATAATTCCTTTCCAGGAGATACACTGGTGGTCAACTGCTATACAACCAACAGTCTGATTCTCGGACAATTCTATGTAAATTACACAGGGACACAAGAAAGTGAAAGAGAGAAGCCAACCAACATTTATTTGCAATTTATTACGACTAGGAGGTTGGCACTCTGGTAGGGACTTTCATATGTTCAATTAGCTAATCTTCACCAGAACATGGTAGGTATTTCTACTCATATTTAATAGAGGAAGAAAATAAAGTTCAAAGCTATCTTAAAAATCCCCAAGAATCAACTTTTTAAATAAATCAGTAAAAATTTGTTTTCCTCCCTGGGTGTTGGGATATCAGGATGACTAAGACAGAGACACAATCTTTGCCCTAGTGAGATACAGGTATCACCAGTGATAACAGAATCAGATTTGGACCAGATCATGCAGATATCGGGTCTGAACTCCTACTCTGAGTTACACTTTCTCCTTTTCCACTCTCCTCTCACTTCCTGGAATATGAGGCATCGTTCCTTGTGAGTTCCAAAGGGTATATATCTGTGACCTGGACACTTCCACAGGTGAGCGCTTGTGTATATCTGTAGCACGTTAATGGTCAATGTTCATCTTGACTTTCCTATGTGAGTTCAGTCCCCGCCTGGTCACCCCATCCCTTCCTATCAGTCTACAACCTCAGGCTTCCCAGGTCTCGAGCGAAGTCTGGTGAGGACAGCTGGCAGGTGATATGGGCATCTGGATTCAGCTCCACAGTCTTGAGTCTACCATCCATTCATTCCCAGTCAAGGCCCAGGGCCAATCACAGGTGGAAAGGGAAGCTGCGTTTCTCCTCATCTCTTACAGCCGGTGTGTGGTTCATGGGGATGGGTTGACGATGCTCGTATCTCAGCTTAGATCACTAGTGTTCTCTGGACCTAGAGCTCAGTCCTGAATCTCCTGTGATTTGACTAGCCCTGAAACCTCTGCCTCTTCACTGCAAGCTCTCTATCTGGAATGTTGTTCCCTCCTGCCCAGTGACTGGCTGACAGCTTGTTTTAATCTCAACAGTTCTCCTCAGAACAAAGATGTTGTCACCCACAAGAAATGAGAACTGGGTGAGGATTCCAGAGGCTCTGTAGGCTGGCATGAGAGGAATGGAGGGCAGAGCAGGAATTGGGAGAAGGGTTTCCTGCAGCAACCTGCATTAAAGCAGCAGACGAGTGGACAGGGCTTCCAAAAAACCTCTGTGCCTCTTTTTACTAAAAAGGAAACAGATGATAGAACCACTTGCATCAGAATATCTCTCTTGGTTCAGAAATGTTATCAGGAATAGCTCCTTAGCTGGATTTATATTTCTATGTATTATATTTATATTAACTATATATTTATTTTATTATCTGTTATATTATATATCATGTATTTTATCATTTCTGTAATAGTATATATTAAATATATTATATTTATATATTACATATTTATATATGTTTATTCACTTATATATTTATATAGAACATATATTTATATATATGTAATACATAATCTCATTAGAAAAATGAGAATGAAGAGCCATGCTATGTCTTGAGAATAGCACAGCATGTGTCAAGCATGGTGTCTAAATCTAAGGCCCTTTTTGATTGGCCCCTGCTGGTCTCTCCATCCTCATCCACTGAGGCCTCCCATCTCCTCAAACAATACTCATCATTGATCCTGCCTATCTGAAGTTCCCACAAACAGCTCAAGGTTGTTCGTGACTCCTTCCACATGCTCCCTCCTCCTCCAAGAATATCTTCCTTCTACCTTCTCCTACCAGCTCCCTGTTCTCTGTTTGCACTGGCTTGACTAACTTTCTTCTGTTTGGAAAATCCTCATTCATCCTTCAAATCTTGCCCAGGGATAGTCTCCCCTGTAAAGCTTGTTCCTTCCTGCCTCCTCTAACAGAGTACTCCCTGTTCTTAAATACTTCTGGACTTTTACATATGAATGTCACTGCAAATATCACATTCTTATTAGGTTTACATCTTTAAGTGCTCCGTCTACTCCCAGAGTGCCCCATGGACAGCAACTGTGTTTATTCATCTGTATATCTAGCATCATGTCTGGACTTGTAACATAACCATGGATCCCAATGGGATTGCCTGTTGTCTGCAGTACGGGGAGGAGTGGCCACAGGGTAAGTCAGGGGATACAGTAACACATGCAGATCAGTTGTGCTGCATGAAGTTACATGCCTGAGACCATGGGTACCAATTGTCTCACACACATACAGGAATCACATCTGGCTATTTTTAGCTACATTTAGCTAAATCCATGTGCTTGGATTTAACCACTCTGTGAAATTCAGGACATCCTAAATTCAGAGGTCCTTGGTGGGGCTTGGACACCAAAACTTTTTAAGAGAACTCTACAGGTGATTCTGACACCAAAGCAAAGCTGAGAATTCTATTGTTCATTAAAACAAACAAACAAAAACAGCAGTTTAACAAATCCATCTTTTCTTTGTAGATTCTTCTAAAATTTTTGCTCTAAGTACCAAACAGAGTTGTCAGAATAAGGAAGAGAGCATGGTGTGTGTGTGTGTGTGTGTGTGAGAGAGAGAGAGAGAGAGAGAGAGAGAGAGAGAGATGACAAAGTTTGCTGTGGGGGAAAAAAACTGTGGGATAAATTCTCTTGGAAACAGAGTGAGGTATATATAAAAAAATAAAAAGTAAACAAATCATCATATGATTAGGCTAGAAGTCAGGAGATCTGGGTTTTAATCTTGACTCTGTCACTAATTAGCTACTGGCCTTAGACATTATAATTAAAGCCATCTATTCTGAGAGTACATTAAAGTTCACAAAGTATTTTTCCACACGTTGACAGATGTGAAAAGGGGCAAAGACAGCTATTTCGCCCTGCTTTTCAAAGTTGCAGAAACAAGCCCTGGAGTGGATAAGCAGCTTGAACATGGGTAAAGCCAATTAATATCAATTTGTATACATGTTAGAAATGGAAATGACTCTAAATCAGGAACTTAAACTGTATATGTTTTATAACTCCTTCCAAACTCAATGGCAGATGTTATTCTATCAGTTTAAAAAAGACTCACAGAAAATTGTTGTCTCATCTTATATTGACCTTTCTTTTTGCTTATATCAACTTTCTTTTTGCTATTGGCTTTCCAATAGTTATTTTCAACACTTTGAATTTTTTTTAAGATTTTATTTATTTTTGCGCGTGTGCACAAGAGAGAGAGCAGGGGCAGAGGGAGAAGCAGAATCCCCCTCCCTGCTGAGCAGGGAGCCCAATGTGGGACTCGATGCCAGGACCCTGAGATCATGACCTGAGCCGAAGGCAGATGCTTAACTGACTGAGTTACCCAGGTGCCCCCCAACGCCTTGAAATTTGGGACTGACCCCTTTAAAATCGCAGGAGACTAAGAATACCCCATGATCATTGACTGACAGAAGTGTTACAGAATTAAATATTCAACTATATTTAAATCAAAAGGGGACTTTGGAGAATTTTTTTTTTTTTTTAGGGCCTGGAAGGGCACAGAAAGCCTGTTAGAACACATTGGAATATATTGGTCTATCACAGAGAGTTGATATTTTCTTTCAAATGCAAGAAAATGTTAGGGCCATTAGAGAGAAATGTATCTGCAGAAAGGACCACAGTCACATCGGTGGCCCCAAATCCCATGACTCTATAATTTTCTCATATCTCAACTTTTCCAATAGCCTCTTGACTGTTCTCTCCCACCTCTTGTCCCCCTTTGGGTTCTATCCTTTATTCTACCAGAGTGATCTTTTTGCCACTCACCTCTGCTAAAACATTTTCAATGGTTCCCCACTACCTATAGGACAAAGACCAAGCTCCTTGGCTTATTGTATATAACATTTCTTATTTAGCTGATCTTGATGCTTATCCTTTGCCACTACTCTACCTGATCCTCAAACTCTGGAAATACTGAATTACTTCACTCCAAGAATCATCCATATATTTCCACGTCATCATCCCTCCTGCTTATAATTACCTTCTTTGGCCCATCTGCTCAGCACACAATAACCCATTCCTTGAGATTCAGTACATGTGTTGCCTCCTCTTGTACTGTAAGCAAAGTTAAGCACTTCTCCTCTGTGTATCCCAAGGGACTCTTTCTGATCAACTTCCCTTTCCAGACTGAGAGCTACACTTAGAGTGTTATTTGGGGATCACAGTTTAGTCCTCAGCAACCCTGTGCACTGTGCCTAGCACATAAGAAACTGTAATCATATTTCTTGGTCAAATGAATATAGAGACAAGAGCTGGAGTTTAAGAGTAAGGACACTCCTACAGCAAAGAAAGGGCACCAGTGAAGGGAAAAACTTCTTTGAACTAGTCACTTAGAAGCTTTGGTACAGAGAGAGAGCTGGACTCTGAAGGATTCTGAGAAATGGGGCTAATTAATCAAAGCAACACAGGAGACTGAGATGACGTTAGGTCATTTAGCCCTGCCAGGACTATAATATTCCCCACAGTATATTTCCCAGTGTATTATCCTGTCACTCTAAATATTCTCAGTAATGGGGACTTTCAGAGGTTCTGATTAATAGGGTTTAAAGGAAGACTGCAAGATGGAAGGTGTATGACAAGGCACACGGGGAGAGAGATGGGCAATCTCATGTCTTTGAGGCTAGAAGGTGAAATGGTCATTCTCCATAGGCTGTGTGTGTTGGAAACAGGCAAAAAAATCTTTGGTTGTGCTGGAGCTGAATGCCAGATGAGGAAGCCCCTTCTCACTCACAAGGGACAGTGATGAGTCAAACGCCCAAGAAGCTTGTAAGACTACATGGCAATGGCGCGTGCTTCTCTGTCTCTTTCTCACCCATTGCAGCAGAACTCTACTTAGTCCTAAGGGAAGGAGAACTGGTATTTTCCACCAAACCCTCCTGATTTTGAACCCATTTGACACATAACCAGCAGGGCTGTCAAATCTCTTATTTCAAGATGGTGTGAATCCAGGGCCACACAAATGTACGTTTTAAGGGACTTGAAAAAAAAGAACCAAAACCTGAAACCCAATGTTTCCATTCCAAGTGTAGAGGTAATCATTTATTTACCTTGTTAAAAATCTAATAATCCAACAACGAATTGACCAAACAACATGTAGGACACACACACACACACACACACATACACACACAGAAGACAAAAGTCAGATTCTTAGCTATTTGTCCTCTTAGAAATTTTTCAGTCTTTCCTGGGTAGACTGAATTTCAATGTTACATTGAAATGTTGTGGTCTACCCAATGGCTGTAGATTACTGACATTGCTAAGTACTGTTCATTTAAGTCAAATAGACCTTAATGTCTTTAGAAAATGATACAGTATGACTAGAAGTTCCCCAAATCTACATGTTCTTTCTGTAATGCTCAGGCACTGCCTGACTCTCTCTGCCATAATTTTTGTGGGTTAAGGCAATGTCTCCAGAACATTCCAGCCAAAATACACTAACAGCTACTCATAAGTAAGCACACAAGTTAGTGTTAGTCTATCAAATTAGCTAGTTTCAGAGAATAAGTATATAAGGGAATGAGACAATTACCAGACATAGTTGGATTGTGGGGAGGGGGAGAAAGAAAGAATCCTGGCTATGGGATGGTTCAGAATATGTGTTTGTGTGTGGGGTGGCTTTTAAAGATGTTAAACTTGGGCGCCTGGGTGGCTCAGTCGGTTAAGCATGAGCCAAAGGCAGTGTCCTGGGATTGAGTCCCACATTGGGCTCCCTGCTCAGCAGGGTATCTGCTTCTTCCTCTCACTCTCCCTCTCTCTCTCTCTCAAATAAATAAATAAAATCTTTAAAAAAATAAAGGTGTTAAACTTGACATGATGAGCATAGGGACTGTTTTGGGTAGAAGAAGTCACCCAAGTAAAACTCTCTTGAGTTCATATTTTGTCCAAGGAAGACCTTAGTAGTAAAAACATTCAAGTAACCAGTTCTAAAAGAAGAAAAATGAGAAGACCAAATGAATTATTTCACTGCTCACCCAAATTAGAATGAACCATTGTGCTTTAGTGAAATATCCTGGATTGAATCATGAATCTTATCACTTTCTAGCCAGTGACCTTAGGCAAGTTAATTATTTTCCCTAATCCTTACATGAGTGAGAATAAAATGAGACAATGTATGTGACAAGCCTCTCCTTTTTAATGTATTCATATATAAATTTTTTGAATACAGAGGAGTGATTCGTTAAAGAAACTATGAGACTGCACCTCTGTGCTCTTCATCAGCATCTCACAACGTGTCTGAACCAATTGAAGGTGACCAATAAATATCCATTAAGTATATGATTGAAGGAATTATCCAAAGAAAAACAAAATCCATCCATGATTACTGCTGATAAAGAAAGGATAGAGATAACTAAAATGAAGTCGAAGAAGAATTAAGAGAGGCAAAGAAATGATGATTCAGATGAGAATGGAAGCAACTAAAGAAACAATGGAAAAGTTGAAAAGGAAGGAAGGGAGAAGGAAGGATGGAGGGAGGAGCGGCGGGAGGGAGGAAGAGAAACATCATAAAATTGAGTATAACAATCAGGTTTTCATTGTAGCAGATGTGGGAGAGGTTTATGCCCATTTTTATATTCCTCATTCAGTTCCCGTGGGGCATTTTAAAGATGAAGGAAGACCAGTGGGATTTAGACACCAGAACTCATCAGCTGTGTCAAGTTAGTGTCATGCTATTCAAATCTTGGCCAGCTCCTCAGTGTTCCTGAAGGTTGTTTTACAGAGTCTTGTGCAGGTCTCCACAGAACACCATCTTCTCTGGGGGAAGGGCATGGATAACATGGGCAAGTACCACTTCCGGAATTCTCTCAACTGAGAAATGCAGAGGCTACCACGGGTCAGTCAGTGTTTGGAAGCCTTATGTCTCAGAAAGGTCAATTTTTTATAAAATTCATGGACTGAAAATCAAGTGGAAGAAAGAAAAGAAGGGAGAAAGATAAGAAGGGAAATCCTATCTATTAATTGCTCCCTTGGAGTAATTCCCTTTTTTTTTCGTTTAATCCCATTCTAACCCATCCATCGAGGTCAGCATCATTATGACCGCTTAATTGATGATAAAATTGAGACCCTGAAAATTTCTGGTTTGCCTAATTTTATACAGCCACCAACTTGCGGAGCCTATATTCACACTCTGACGCCACTACCTGGGTTGGGGGGCAGGGACAGAACATGTGTAACATTTGTTCTGCTTCTACTCTGTCTCACATACTTTTTATAGACTTTTCTTATTTGACAATGAAAGTTCTAAGGTCATCTGGGTGGTGCAGTCAGTGAAGTGCCCAACTCTTGGTTTCAGCTCTGGCTGTGATCTCAGGGTCTGAGATCAAGCCCCTCATTGGGCTTCAAGCTCAGCAGGGAGTCTGTTTGGGACTCTCTTTCCCTCTGCCCCTCACCCCCTATGCACTCGTTTTTTCTCTTTTTCTCTCTAAAAAAAAAAAAAATACAATCTTTTTTTTTTTTTTAAAGTTCTATAAGTCCGGGTTTATTTTACACATGTGACAATTGGAAAATGTGATTCAGAAAGTCCAACTCCCATATCCAAAGTGAGGATTCCCTTGAAAGCACTGCAAGTCTCACTGCCTGGAATCCCTCTCATTCCAGTCAAATGGGAACAGACGGTCAGCAGACTGTCCATGGCCTTACGGTCAATACACTTTTCACAATACCCAGGACTTCTGAGGGACATGGACAACACTGGTAGCCTATGTAGCCTCTTGGCTTGAAGCAGGGAGATTAGGGCAAGTTCCAAGTCCCCTTCTACCAGAAACAAGTAACTATAGCAAAGACAGTTGCTCCCCCTTCTCTTCCTTCTCCCTCACCACTGCCATCAGCCTGCCCCCAAGACAACGCTTTTGGGGTACCTACTACGTACCAGGCCTGGTACTCAATGCCTCACGTGCAATGTCCTTCTCAGACTTTCTACTATGAACTCAGAGAAAATGATGATATTTGTAGGGCACACTGAGATAAAAGAACAGCTGTCAGACAACCAGTCAAGTGCTCCTATTCTCCTAGATCCTGCTGCTCATTCGCGAGGCGAAAGTGCTCCCTGTAAGGCCCACTGTAACTCATGCAGAGCACACTGGCTGGGCCGCTTTGCTCCCTCTTATTTAGATCCTCACTTGACCTTGTTTCCAAGTTCAATAAACTGAGATTTAAAGCAGATCTGTCCAGCTTCTACAGCTAGTATATGTCAGGGCTAGTGTCGAGTCAGCTTACATGGAATATTTTTCAGAACATTTAGAAAGCAATTACAATTTTTGAGAAAAAAGTGGACATCAATTTATCCTCAGAGCTTCAAGGCAGATGTAGTCACCAATAAAAAAGAATATATGATCTATAACATATAGTATATAACATATCACAATATAATAGAATATAATCCATGGTTATATGTAATAATGATTATTAATTATAATATTGTATGTTATATAATTAAATACAATATGTAATTATATAACATATATTGCATAAATTATGTATAATATAATAAATATAGAATAGCAATACAACAATGAGCATTTATACATTACTTTCTATGCATCAGCACTGTCACAAGTGCTTTTATATATAAATTAACTCAATTCATCCTCACAACAATGCTCTAAGGTAGGTGCTGTTACTCCCATTTTAAAAATAAGGAAAGGAAGGTGCAGAGAAGTTATGTAACTTGCTTAAGTTTGCGTAACCAATGCTAAAACCAGAATTTGGACACAGCCAGCTCCAGAGTCCCTGTCTTTAATTACCACCCACCATGGCATGTGAAAGTAATGACGTACACATCTTGGGATTTCCAGGCCGGCCCAGAACATGCATTCTATAAGGCATTAACAACTTGATTCTTCTTTAGGGAGCTTCAATTCTGCTTAGCCACTCAAGTGAAATCTCCCCCCAGTGTTTCTCTCTTAGGTCATGTCTCCTTTTCTTGTTTAGAGTCTTGTGCCTTCCTGGTCTGCTTAGGATTGATCTGATAAGGTCCATCTGGAGTGGTGGAGATCTTTCTAGTTTTCAGTTTGACAATATTGATCTAGAATATGACTACTTTCTCACCATCTGAATCACAGAGTACCAAATGCCACAGCTGGTTCCAAGTCTCTGGACTGTATCTTCATAGTTCTAGAAGCACTCCACCCTTCCTTCCAATACCTAATCCCCAAAGAGCCCCCAGTCAGGAGAGCCAAGATATGAGTATGTTGGGCCTTGAGCTCCGATGAGTTCTTGGCAGGAAGAATTCTCTGGGGAAGGCAACTCTTGAGGTCAGTGTAGACCATTTTAGTGGTGTTTTCCAGAGATTGAGATGCTGCTGAGCTCTAATTATAGGTTGTTTTGATTTTTCCTGTTGCTATGCACCTATCAAGAACTCATTAGGACTAGTATAGTGCAAATGGGCTTTCAGGGATTGTAACTGGGTTATAAATAGCTCAGTGTGCTGTCGTTGGTTATGGAAAACCAGCTTTCAATACCTTTTTTGTGCATTTAGAGAAAAACCAGTATTTCATTTAGAGGAACATACTACTTTCCATTGAAAATTGGGGGAGGAGGTAGACATTTCAGAGAATAGTGAGAAAATCAACAGGTATGTCCCACCAATCCCAAGGGACCATACTAGTCCTTTAATGTCTTCATAACAGCTAAAAATCATTCCAAGCTATTCCTGATCTTGTCTTCTATGCTACACATTGCTGGCTGACATCCTAATGAGCACATGTCCACATAACAGAGTCCTACACATTTTAACTAGCTCCCTTGTTGGCAGGCCCAGAAGAGAGGGTCAGATGCTGAGTGGTCCTCAGCATCAAGGAACTCTCTCATATCAAGTAGGGGTGTTGTGTAGGTGGTAGGGTGGGCAGAGAAACTCAGCTTTTGAAGTAAGTTTTGAGGGATGCTGGGAGAATTTACAGAGGAGGTGCACTGCTTTTGCTTAGTGAAGTCACTATTATGTGAGCTAAGAGAAAACCTCAGTCTCTAGGGTCTATTTGCCTGGTGTTCCTTACAGACATAAAATTCATTTTTAAAAAGAGGGGAAAAGAAAAACCACCTTCTTTTTCCTTCTTTTTTTGTAAAAATAATGGATTGTTATAATTTATCATTGGCCCATGGGTGAGACAGCTCTGCTCAGCTAACCAATTATCTCCTGGGGCCAGAAAAGACCACTGGAGTCCTTCGCAATCATTTTATCTAATATGCTCTAGAAGCTTGGCTCTGGGAGTTCCTAAGCCCCTTCCCGTGGGACCCTGCTCACTCCCCGATGGTTCTGTCTCAACAACATTTCCCTTACTGGCTAATCTAAACTTTTCCTGCTTCAGCTCTAAGACTTTGGCTCGTATTCCATGGTTTCTGGCTCCTAATACCTCTTTTCTCTATGAATAGTAAGCTTGGAAAATAATTCTTCCAAAGTAGTTTTGGCATTTGGATACTAAGATCTAGAACTTTCCTTCCATGTAGAGGTAAAAACTCAGGACTTGTGCCCTCTACCCCACTCTGTCATGCTTCCCTGCAGGACCCCTGTTATGCCTTCCCCAGGAACAGTGATCTAGGTATTTCTACATGAGAGAGAACAGCATGACCCAGGTTGTTTGAGGTGTGTCTTGGGCCAGAGCCTAGAGAACTGGCATTGCTTGTCTTCTAGTTTAGGAGCACATCAAATTGCAATCAGGACACATGCATGGCGTGCACATTTGGCTTTGCTTCCTTGCATTTTGTATCTTTCCTGAGGCCAGATTTGTTGCTCTTATAGTTGTTGTTATTTTTCATTTGGGCTTTTGCTTTTTTCCTGCCTTCACCATTGGCATGATGCAAAAAACCAGCAAAGGGGGAAATATGATGGGTTAGAAATGGGTCAGAAAGTTATGTATTAAATTCTGATCCTGTCATTAGCCAGTTCCGTGTTTGTGAACTCAACTTTACAATGGTAAATTAAGCTGCTTACCTGGGGTTATTTTCTGTGATAATTAACATGTGATATACATAAAGCTTGTCACAAAACATTCACTCAACAGATGCCTGTCTTCTTCCCCGGGCTCTACTAGTGAATGACTCCCTTTGGAAATTATGGTGATTCTTTTCACTCTCTTAGTACTTATTATTAATTTTAAATATATACAATTACATATAAATTCACAGTGCTGAATTTTTGGTCCCTTCCCCTTGTCTAAACCCCTTTGTCTCCCAGCCCACAGTTAGTATTGCTTTCTTCAAAGGAGGTTTCTTTAATGTCTCTTTCCTTGAGATGTCCTCAACAAACTATTGAGTGGGAGACTTGTTACAAACACTAGACCATTCTCTCTTTCCCTATGACAACATTCCTCAACCGTAGCACCACTGACATGTGGGGGCAGACAAATTTGTTGTGGGGACTGTCCTGTGCATTGCCAGATGCTTAGCAGCCACCCCTGATCTCTCCTCACTAGATGCCAGTAGCATCACCCTCCCTCCCTGGCTGTGACAATTCTTAATGCTCCTTCATACTGTCAAATGTCTCTCGGAGTGCACAATCACCCCTGGTTAAGAACCACTGCACTATGCCCTTCCTAGTCTCTTTCCCTCAAGACTCTCAGGATAAACTTGCTCCTTACCAAAAAGCAGAAGCAATTTGCCATATTGGTTAGAAAATTCCAAATAGCCAAAAGATCAGGAAAAACTCAAAAGAGAGAGACCAATGACCTGACACAATTCAAATGGATCACCCACGAGATGCCAGAGTTGCCTCTAATCTTTTCCGAAATGAAGCAGAATATATATATATATATATAAGCTGCATATGATGCTTCTTAAACAAATCTAAATCCCTCCCCATGGTATTGTCCCTTCATTTGACTGGGGTTTCCCACAAAACAAATACAAAAGAAAATTCACTTCCCTAGGAAAACATTCCCTGATTTTAGAATAACAGGTAACGACAAGCCTCATGAGTGGTAGAGTACTATGTTAAGTTCCCTACATATCTTATATCATCAAAATATAACTTACAATAGCCCTATGCTAAGTGCTTTATGATATCATTTTATAGATGAAGCAATTGGAGCACAGAAAGCTTAAGGAAAAGGTGCAAAGTAATTTAATTAGTAAGTGACTGAGACACAATTTAAACCCAGGTCTGTCTGGCCACACATGCTTATATTTATCCCTCACCTTTCCTTTATGTGTGATAGTTCCGTGAATTATATTTATTAAATCATCATTTATTAAATGGTTGAGATGATCTGTTTATTTATCTGTCCCTCCCATTAGATGATGAGTGCCTTGAAGCCAGGAACAATATATGTATATTCCCAGTTGCTACTTTATTTTATTTTTATTTTTTAATTTTTTTAATGTAATTTAATTTTATTATGTTATGTTAGTCACCATACAGTATATCATTAGTTTTTGATGCTACTTTAGATAAAAAAAATAAATTGTTTGATTTGCTTCCATGTGCTACGTTGACATATTTAAGTGCTAAGTATATGTTAGGCTTAAGAAACATGGTTCTACTTTGTGATGTAAGGAAGAGATGTGATAGAGGTGCGTCTGAGCTTGGACATTCGCCTACTGCAAGCACATCAAGCAAGAGATGTTTGCTGAGGTCCCGCTGAGTGCCAGGCTCTGTGCTAAGAACTGGGATACACTGGCGAATTAGTAGACACAACTCTGTCACCACGAGTTTCTATTTATTGAACATAAAAAGATTTGAAAAGCTCAGTAGAGAAGACTCTGATTGATTTGAGAGTGGGAATAGTAGTCCCAAGTCTAAAAAAATTAGAGCTGGTGAGTTTAATATGATAAAACAAGTGCTGCCCATTGGTTCTGTCTATAGAAACATTCACGGAGACTCATAAACTTAGGATCCCTTCTTAACCACAAAAAAGTACTGGACAAATTTGAATCCCTCTACTATGATCAAAAATGTTTTTAGGATTTATTCCCACTGTCTAGAGAGTTGTTTAATCTCCAAAGGAAATAAGGTTTAATTCTTCCAAACCTTAATAGCATCCCTGAGATGTTGGCTGAGCTTAAACATTTCTCATCCTTAATGTAAACTGACCAGGTTTTGAGTTCCATTCCTTCAAGTGTCTAGGATTCCAGGTTCCAGGGACATGTAATAACAACAGCAGTGCTCTTTGTGCTTATTGGTTCCTGCTCCCTCCCCCCGTTTCTCACCACCCCCAGCATACTTCAAGTGCTTTAATCATAAATCTATCAAATCTTCATGTAACATGTATTGGTAGAGACTTTAAATCCCTGCTGTGACAGGGAGACCTTCATGATGCAGGCTAAAAATAATCTAGCTAGATAAACAGATACACAGAGAGAGAGGTACAAATATAGGTTTAGGTCAGAAGACATTCTCAGCGATGTAGCATCTTCCATTATGAGAGTTTTCGAAGAAGGGACTATCTTACAAAGGAAAATAAAGCATGATGTAATGTGCATGGGGACTAGCATCTGTAAGCAGATCATATAAACTCAAAGTGGCTCATCATGCCACGACACAGTGGCAGATAGCAGATTCAGAAAAATGGGGCATGTGTTAGTTTGTGAGGGTTATGATAGGCTTTTGTATATGGTTTTATAAATAAAGGGAAAGGCTGAATGGGTGGAAGGTAAGGAGAAACACACTTAGTTCTTTTCTGTTTCTCCCCAACATTTTTCCAAGCAAGAGCTTTGCCCCCAGATAGAATTTAGAAAAGAAACTCAGGAAAACCGAGAGAACCTTGATGGTTGCTGCTCCAGGAGGAAGCAATCTTTGAGGCTGAGTGACGGTGAACATGAGGGGCACTTTGAGGATGGGTCCCAAAAATGCAACACACATGGAAGTTCTAGCTTCGTTTTGTTTTGTCTGAAAGCGAGTGCATACCAAGAGACCTCGATTTCATACTCAACAACCCTTGGCTGGCAAAATTTGCTTTAAAAAATGTTCCCCAATGCTTATCTTTAGTTGGTATTTTACTTATCTGACCCCATGAAATTTCACCTGCTACAACCTAATTCAGCAACTGCTGCTTCTGATGAAGAAAAAAAAAAGTATTGTCCTCAAATCAGGTGACTCATTTCTCTCCTTCTGGTCAGTCTTTCTCCCTCCATTCCCTTATAATTCCACTTCTCTCTTTGTAAGTGACCTTCTTTTTTACAATCAGCCAGGTAACTATACGGCAAACATTTTCAGATAGGGTAGATGACATGCCAAAAGTGTTCTGAACTTGCCAGACGGTGGTTGCTAGCATATGGCTCCTGCTTGAACCAGGCACAGCTTGCCAAATTCAATTTTTTTAATTATGTCTCACTTTAAAAAAAAAAATCCCCCCAAAACATAAGAGGCCAGTTTCCTCAGCCAAACTTTGAAATGAGGTATGTAGAGTGAGGATGGTGTCATTGGAAATAACAGGAGGTGGAGTGTCAAATACCAAATATGCTTATGGAAGGAATATACTTGGGTTCCAGACTGCAGCTTTCTCTCTGTCCTAGAAGCTCTGGAGGGACATGCTGACCCCGTCTAATTGCTTGTCTTCAAGAGTTTCTCTTTGCAAGGATATAGAAAGGATACAAAGATAAAATAAACTTAAAACTCCTTGATTCACACAGATTTGTACCTCTGAAACAAATAATGCAATATAGGTTAAGAAAAAAAAAAAAAGAAGAAGATAGAAGGAGGGGAAGAATGAAGGGGGGGAAATCGGAGGGGGAGACCAACCATGAGAGATGATGGACTTTGAAAAACAAACTGATGGTTCTAGAGGGGAGGGCTGTGGGGGGATGGGTTAGCCTGGTGATGGGTATTAAAGAGGGCATGTTCTGCATGGAGCACTGGGTGTTATGCACAAACAATGAATCATGGAACACTACATCCAAAACTAATGATGTAATGTATGGTGATTAACATAACAATAAAAATTTAAAAAAAACCTCCTTGATTCAAATGGTACATCAGTAAACTTAAAAGACTCTTTACATGGTTTCAAATATTTTGTAGTTCTGTGGTATATTTTTTGCCACCTAAGGTCCATAAAAATGTCCCCAAAGAATATGTGCCTATTAATTGCCAGGATGCATGACAAAAACAATAATATACTATGAAATGATATCATTTCAATTATTTCATGGCGGTGCAGGTGTTTGCTAAAGAGAAAGTGTCCATTAGACATAAATTAGTAAACAAGCATGATATTGGCTCCAATATTACAAGAAGTAAGAATAATGAAAAACTACTTAATGTTCTCAAAAGAAATCTGCTATTTTGAGAAGCCTATATTCCTGAATGTATGAAGCTGCATTATACCTGCGTAATTATGTGGATATTTTTCTGTTCGTCACTGGAACCTTAATTTTCTGAGCCAAACACTGCCAGTTACATGGTAATTAATCTTTGAACTTTTTGATGACTTCGAGTATTATTAAGCAGTAATTTGCAGAACCATTTCATTACAAGGTAATAATTAGTTTTATATGCAATTCCCTAGCACTTTTCAGCTCAGAATTTCAAAATGGCTTATAGATCAAGATGAAGATGTTGGGGTTTCATTTCCTCATCCAAAGTCAACAAAAAATAGAAGCGAAGGTCAGAGTACTTATTCCATTTCTGCAACTGCCTGGAGCCTGCAGGATTCCCCTAGAGCAAGAATTCTAGAATTTAGTCAATTGAATAACAACATTGGAGGCCATTTTTTTTTTAACTCTGATGAGCTACTCTGAAAAGAAGAAAGAGTATTAAGAAATCAGTGCTTGTAGACGACTTGAATACATGAGTTATCATGATTTAGAGAAGACAGTGTTACTTTTTGTGCCGATACTTAAGTCTAGATTAATCTCTTAATACCCACCCCTTTTGCCTAACCTTCAGACTGGTCATTTCTATGTGCTCATACATTTTTTAAAAAGATTTTATTTATTTATTTGAGAGGCAGAAAGAGAGAAATCATGAGCAGGGGGAGGGGCAGAGGGAGCAGCAGACTCCCCACTGAGCGGGGAGCCCGACATCCTAACACCACACCTTAACACGGGGCTTGATCCCAGGACCCCAGGATCATGACCTGAGCCGAAGGAAGATACTTAACTGACTGAGCCACTCAGGTGCCCCAGTGCTCATGCATTTTTGAAGATATCAGAAATAGGTTTATTTAATATGGGAGGGGGGCTGTCTAAGGATTTCTGACCATAGTAAGAGGCCCTTGAAAGTTCTAATTACATTCAGATGCAAACAAAAGGAATCAGGGACGACATTCAAACCAGATAGAACTCTGAATCGACAGCCTGGCTACTATCCAGAGCCTGAGTGCTAGTAAAACACTGCAGTATAAAAGAAAGATGTTCCTAAAAGCAAGACTTGCCTTGGGTAAATATGTATTTATTTAACTTTTGCTCAGGGTCCCAAACAAAGATTGCCAAGTGAAGGAGCTTCTTCCCCAGCTCCTCATAATTCCTCAGAGTCTCCCCGTTCAAGGAGTTTCACTTAAAACAACAACAATAATAATAAAAAGAACAAACAACAAGCAAGAAACTACCACCAACAACCACCGAATATCTACTACCTGTTGTTTCATCCAATTCCCCAATAAATAGGAGATCCTAACCTCCTCAACCCGGTGATCTAAGGGCACATCTTGGATATCTAGACATACTACCTAACATATACGTGGTGTAAACAGGACAAGCTAAGTTGTCTACACTACAGTTTTCCAAAGGCTAAACTGGATAAATAACATTTATCTCATATGTTTGTTATGGGACTAAAGTATGGCATGCAAAGAGTCTAACTTCTTGCTATTACAGAGTAATGGCCCATTCAATGGCCCTGTTAGTTAGCTGGTAACCAATCTTAGTCACAAAGGAAAGCAGGAGCCTCTTGATTCAAATTTCTACGAATGTCCAGGGATTGAAAATACTCCTGGGATGAAGAAAAAGGCTGTTTCAGCCTCCCAGGGAATTTATTTATGCAGTCTTTAAAATGCAATTGTGGTTCTACGGACGTTATAGATGGACTCACTGAACTCTGTTCCAATGCCCTCGTGGCACACATTCCGGTCTACTTAAATGTTGGTAAACAAAAGTCTAAATTTCCCAGCCTCCCTTGCAGTCAGGCTTCCAGAGGTATTCTGGCTGCCACCAAGCCGACACTCTTACTTAGGACTTAGAAGGCAGAAGGAGTTATGGCAAGGCAGTGGCGACCTGCTCTTTAAGCAGGTGTGTGGTTGAGGGCATTGTTGTTAGGAGGAGTTTGATTTTGTGGTTGGCAGTCTACTGGCTACTGAAGCAATGCAGTGATGGCCTCAGGATTTCAGTTGGAGCATTTGCACTGAGTGGCTGGACATTTCTCTTAGCTGCATTGCTTATGGCTGAGTAGCACCCAAGCCTAGTTAAATGAACTTCCAAGAAATTCTATATAATAGCAATTGCCCCTAATGGAATATCCTTCTGTTTAAACAAAAACTTTGACTGATACATTAGCAGAATATAATTTGATAACAAGGTCATATCCAAAAAAGAAGCTCTGCCTCACATCCAATGGGCCACCTTCTTTCCATTACAGGTTGGTCCAGATTTTGTCCTGATCCATCTTGCTGATGATCCTTCCCACCCCTCTGCTTAAATATGATGGGAAGTTTGTCACATCTCTTAAAATACATCTGTACTCGTGTATGTGTGTGTGTGTGTGTTCCCTGCAGACACTCTGCCACAGAAATATTTAAACAGGGCCTCTATGTCCTGACCCATCTCAATTGTGATTAGTTGGAAGGCTCACGCCATAACATGAGATGGTGGGGCCAAAGGAAAGATCAATAGGAAGGGAGTTATCAGCAATTAGCAACTGCCTGGTGCATTTTTTATTCATCAGAGTGGGCAGGTTGAGATGCCTACAGGATAACAGGTCTCTGGCATGAGAAAGACAAATGAGGAAAAGGAAAGAAGAGACAGTTCTGCTACTTCTTTTAAATGACTCTGCTTTTCCATTCTATTCATAAAGCTTCAAGGCACCCAGCCTCCTGCATGCCATGCATTGTGGGATGTACAAAACAATCTGCCAGCCCACTGATAGTAAGAGCTGGTGTGTGCCGACCTCCAACACGCCAGTGTCACTGAGGCCTTCACCATGTGGCAATGCAGTCTCTGGGGAGTCATCCAGAAAATATCACTTAATGAGACCTGCTATGTATCAGGCACTTGGCCAGGCACTTGGCAATCCTGCAAGGTAAGATTATTATGTGTACTTCACGGATGAAGAAATTCAGAGTAGCTGAGTGACTTCCCTACAAGTGCAAAGCCAGAAGAACTTGGGATTTTCTGATTTCCAGAGCCCGTGTTCTCTATCACTCCTTCTCAGGGAGTATCACAGCTAACTCAGCCCTGTACGATTCACTTTCATTGACACTGGGAGTTACACTTCAGAGTGAGAAAGCACTAGAGGGCCCTTCCCTCCTGAACCATAAAACAGGGTTCTAAAGCCTCCCTCTGTACGGGGCCAAGTAGTAAATATTTTAAACTTTGTGAGTCATACAGTCTCTGATGCAACTACTCAATTCAGCCTTGTAGCATAGGAGGAGCTTTAAGCAACTTGTAAATGAATGTGTGTGGCTATGTTCCAATAAAACTTTATTTACAAAACAAAAACAGTCAGAGGACTGGATTTTCCCCTTGAGCTCTAAAACCAAACAAAGCCTTTCAGTGTTATGTGAGCTGCTAAATGGCATGAACCAGAATGGCTTTAAAGCTCTGAAGCCATAGCTAAATTTTTAGTCATTTTTAAAGATTCTTGTCATGCCTTAGGTACGAGTTGCAGGTGGTCAGAGTCACTTTGGCCAGTGATACATGAGAGGCAAGCAATACTGTTTTCATCTTCAACCCCTGCCCTTAGGTGATGTCAAAGGATAGATTGAGACCAACTACTTTGGGTTTCGGAGAGTTCACTAGTGAGCTTGCGGGGCTTAGAGGCGATCCTTTATGACAGACATGAAAGGACAGAGTGCATTACGTTCAAAGTCTGATGACATTTACTTTTCTGACAGACCAAATGTCCAGTCGGGCAACCTGTCTCTTCACTTTCCCCAATGTGAGGTGGAATGACTGTGGCCTTTTGGATCAGAAAGAAGGAGAGAATTCTGGTCCAGCAGTTGCTTTTTTGTATGACCTTGGGCAAATCATTTCATTCTTCTGAGCCTGAGTATGTGCATCTTGACTTGAAGGTAAGAAAACCAGTGCGTGCCTCATAGGCTTGATGTAAAAATTGAGTTGTTGAACACATATCAGAAGGCTACTGCACGGGCCTGGGTGCAAGTAGACACCTGACACTTCCATAAGAATGTGAAGCTGAAGGCCATTATCTTCAGCAAAGTAGTCTATTGCTTCCTTCCTGTGTGCCAGCAAGCTTCCCTTTGGGCTATAAGACCAAGAAGCAAGCAGGTTGCTTACCAGTCTAGTGCCTGTGTTGGGGGTGCGTGGAGGGAGACAATGCCCTTCTGATGGGAAGGAAGTTTGAGCTCCTGAACATCACACTGGAGCTCAATCTCCAACAAGCACTTGCAGAGTCATGCTCTCCAGCCCAGGTAATGGGAGCCCCGGGGAATGTTCAAGAAGCCTTTATTTTAAGGATGAGCATTTCTGAGAGCTCCACAAAATTCCAGTCCTGGTCCTAAAGCCCAGAAGATTTCATAAAAGATTGGCTGTCAGATATCACAACAGGGCTCAATCAACCTTCTTCCACACAATGATTTATCTTCCCCCCATTTCTCCTTCTTACCACCCGAGGATCCTGGCAAGAGCAGGTAGTCAATGGGAATTGATGATCTGACAATTAAAGCTGAGGATTCCAATTGTGGCTGAAGTGCCCGAGCTGGACCCTGCAGCTCTCAGAGCTATGGAGACCAAATTTCAAATTTTGATAGCCATCTCCTCCAGCTGACCTTTAGCAGATGGCCCTCAGCACTAGGTCCTGAAGCTGATTAGCTGATTGTCCCTGGAGTTTGGAATCTGCCATTTTTCCTCCTTTGGCAATTTTCTTGCTTTTTGGCAGATACTGGTCCCCATGTGGCCCTCTAATTAGGAATGCTCTGTGATGTGATGACCCAGATCACCATGTCCACTTTGAGACTCTCTCTACAAAACTAGCTATGGCACAGCTCTGTATTCAGGATCGAAAGACTAGTGCTACCTCCTCCCATGTACACTGGGGATGAGCAAAATAGTTTCTGCTACATGGAAAATCCACAGGAATATATCCAAAGGCTGTCCAGTTTCAGAAAATCACAGAATACAGGGTTGGGGAAAGAGCACCAACGTGGAAGTAGGGAACTTGAGACCCCACATGCTTTTTTTTTTTTTTCTCCACTGAGGTAAGATTCATATAACACAAAATACACCATTTTAACCACTTCAAAGTATACAATTAAGTGGCTTTTAGTACATTCACAATGTTGTGCAATCATTAACACCCTCTAATTCCAGGACATCACCCAGAAAGAAACCCCATTAAGCAGTCACCCCCACCCCATCCCCTCTTCCTCAGGGAAACCTGGCAACCACTCATCTGCTTTCTGTCTCTATTGACTTGCCCATTTCAGACATTTAGTAAAAATGGAATCTTACAAGATGTGGTCTTTTGTAACTGACTTCTTTCTTTTCTTTTTGTTTTTTGAGTGAAGAATTCAAGTTTATTATAATTGGTATTTCTAAGTAGGCTACCCAATAATTAAAAAAAAATACAAAGATGAAGCTGCAAATCTCTTTTTAGGCAGAACAATGAGACTTTATTAATTTGTGTGGTTGTTATAACAAAGTTTAATGAATTTTCTGGTTGAATAATCTTTGGGAAACAATCTGACTTCTTTCACTTGTCATAATGTGTTTAAAGTTTACCCCTGTTGTTGTAGCACATATCAGTCCTTTACTACTCATTATGGCGGAATAATATTCCATTGTGTGAATATACCACGGTTTGTTTATCCATTCATCAGTTGATGAACGACAGGGTTGTTTTCTCTGTTTGGCTATTGTGAACAGTACTGCTATGAGCATTCATGTACAAGGTTTTGTTTGGACATTTGTCTTTAATTCTTTAGGTATATGTCTAGTACAATTGCTGTGTCATATGGTGATTTTATGTTTAACAGTTTTAAGGAAACAGCAAACTTCTTTCTACAGTACACCAGTTTACATTCATACCAACAATTTCTCCATAACTTCACCGATACTTGTGACTTACAGTGTTTTTGATTATAGGCATCCTCCTGGGTATAAAATGGTATCTCATTGTAGGTTTTATTTGCATTTCTCTGATGACTAATGACTCTGAGCATCTTTTTCTCTACTTGTTGGCCATTTGTGTATCTTTGGAGATATGTCTATTCAGGTCCTTTGCCCATTTTTTAAATTGGATTGTCTTTTTGTTGTTCAGTTGTTGTATATTCTGGATACTAGCCCATTATCAGATATATGGTAGGAAAATATTTTCTCCCATTCTGTAGGTTGTCTTTTTACTTCCTAGATAGTGTCTTTTAATGCAGAACAGCTTTTAATTTTGATAAAGTCTAATTAATCTATTTTTCCTTTTGTCATTTGTACTTTGGGTGTGTCATATTTAAGAAACCATTGCCAAATCTGAGCTCATGGAGATTTACATCTGTGCTTTCTTCTAGGACTTTCATAAGTTTAGCTCTTGCATTTAGGTCTATGATCCATTTCACGCTAATTTTTTTATGGTGTGAGGTAGGGATCCAACTTCATTTTTTTGCATGTGGATATCTACTTGTCCCAACATTATTTCCTGAAAAAATTATTCTTTGCCCACTGAATGGGTTTGGCAGTCTTGTTGAAGATCAGTTGACTATAGATGTACGGGTTTATATCTGGACTTTCAATTCTATCCCATTGATCTATAGGTCTACTCTTTTGCCAGTCCCCCCAATGCTTGTTGAGTCAACTTAATCCATTCTGCATCTCAGATTTCTCATATGTATGTATGTTTCAAGGAGGCAGATGCATGAATAACATTCTACAGTGCTTCCCTAATTCCCAGAATAAATATGTTATTATGAACATTTTATTACTATTAAAAATCAAGAATGGTAAATTGTATAAACTATTTTCAATCCCTTGTGGATAGAGTTTAATAAAAACTTTTAAGTACGGATACTGTCAGTTTTTGTGGGGCATGAAATGACACAAAAGTGAAAATACCTCTCTAGTTTTAAGATACATAAGAAATGGGGCTGGTTTGGCAATAGAAGGGATGAATATCCACATTTTTGTTGATAACGTTACTAAGAATCATAATGTATAGAATTGTTGAATCATTATATTGTACACCTAAAACTAATATAACACTGTATGTTAATTATACTGAATTAAAATTAATACACTAAGAATCATGGAAATACATCTTTGACTTTCTAAATTTCTGTCTTATGATCTCTGGATGTTGTTACATTTTATGAGAATTATTGCAAAGACCTAGCCCTGACAAATCTAGGCATGGTAGGTAATGATTACAAAGTCTGTTTAGCTGCTTTATTCTCTCCAATAAATTTCTTCATAATCTGGACCCATATTATACACATAATTCGTGATGCTCCCATCAAACATCTTATCAGCTACTCCTTGATAGCTCCCCCTCCTCGACCCAACACTGAACAAACCATGTTCATACCTGGCTTGGCATCCTCACTCATATTATTTCCCCAACCCTCTGGACAATTTTCAATCCAGAATAATGCTCCCCAAGTTCTAGCCAATGGACAGGTTACATCAGAATCACCTGGGTACTCATTGATAATAAAGAGTATTCCAAAATCTACTCAGATCAATCAAACTGGAATATGAAAAGGGGAAGGGGACTTGGAGAGGAAAAGAAAGAAACAAAACACTCTGTAATTCTGATGCTGAGCAAAGGTAAAGGCCCTAATGGTGTCCTACTCAGGAGGCAGGTGATAAATGTAGCTATTACTCAAAGTTAGAGCCGGACTGTTTCAGAATAGGTGTGGGCATTGGAGTTAGAAGTCAAGTCACAGATTGTTAGCCATATAAAATCAGGTATGGATTGGGGCAAATAATTGTGTTAAGTCAGTAGGAAACTAGGAAAGACAGTTTTGGAATCCAGTTAATATTTTAGCAAAAATCAAAAGAAAGGGGCGCCTGGGTGGCTCAGGCTGTTCAGTGTCTGCCTTCGGGTCAGGTCATGATCCCAGGGTACCAGGATCGAGTCCCGCAGTGGGCTCCCTGCACAGCGGGGAGCCTGCTTCTCCCTCTCCCTCTGTCGCTCCCAATGCTTGTGCTCTCTCTCTGTCAAATAAATAAATAAAATCTTTTTTAAAAAATCAGAGGAAAAACACAATGACTGCTGGCTTGATTAAAGACTTAGGTGAGAAATGGAGGTACCCAAGAGATCTTCGGAGACAGCATTTCTGTGGGAAAGCAATACAAAGGCAGAAAACATTTCTCAAAGTTCCACCTGATTTTACTCTTCTAAAGAATACTGTCTTGAAAAAAGCCAAGACCATTGCCTTGGTCTAGGCTTTCAGACTTCCTGCCCAAGAACACAGGCTAGCGTTCAATGAGCCACCACTCTGGGTGAAGCGTTTGGCATGAATTATGTACTTTGATTCTCAAAGTAATTATATGAACTAAGACCATCCCTAGCTTAAAAAAATGCGAAAGTTAGGGATTTTAAATACTTACTCAAATAATAAAAAAAAAAATAATAAAGGGAAGGACAGAGATTCATATACTCTCCACATCTGGTGCTAATCCATTCAGAAATTTTAGCTTTAGCCTTGTCAGGACCCCATCTTCAGACCTCAGTGGCTCACTAAAGTGATATCCAGTCAAATGGCAGCAGACGGGAGAGGTTCACCCTCAGCAGAATGTTCACGTGTTTTCCAGACCACGGTTTTAAGATCTCAGACTGAAGGCTGGGTCTTTATATAGTTCCAAATAGTCCCCATACTCCAATGCTACCTCTCTCTTGATGATTACTGATCATCTTCAAATTCTCATAAAGATTGACCTTCCTCTTTCTTGTCTCCCTGCAGCATGGATTATTTGGTTATTTTATTGATGGATTTTGCGACCTACCCATTCTGTCTTTGTTTAGTATTTGGGACTTATTACAACTTCTTTCATGAAATTGCTTCCTGTAGGTTATGGAAGCCATGCAGTATGTTAAGGGAGCTGCTACTACATGGAACAGTTACACATTTCCCAAGTGCTTGTTGAATTAAATTGAAGGCATATTAGATCTTTATAACAGGAGAGACTTTTAGCCACATCAGATGAAGAGGGAGCAATCACGGGAGCAGGCTATAAATTCCTAGACTCTGTTGCTGATTTCATGCTGCCTTCCCTTATTGCTATTGCAATGGAAACCATTTCCCACAGCCATACAACAAGAAATAACAGGATCCCCCCTCCAAAAAAAAGTCCAAATGATCATCTCTTACGACTCAATATTCTAGAAATAAGGCTTAAGTCGCAAGTTTGCCCCAGGGCACTGGCTTACTGGCCCCGCAGCTGTCCACCAAGCCCCGAGATAGCCTTAGAGGACAAAGACTGCAGAAATGCAGTCTTTGCAAAATAAAGCTCACAATCTATGTGTGTATGTGTCTCCCTTTCTATTCTGCTGGTGAAATCAATACAACACATGAGCTCCTTCCCTGAGGTTGCCAGAGTCACCCAAATGCCTTGATGGGATAACATCTATAGCATCTTTTTTCTGGAGAAACACAGTGCTGTCCCCCCATGAAATGTAGGTGAGCTTTGTGATTAGGAAATGATTGCCAAGTGCAAAATGTGGCTCTGGGTACCTTCTTGAGAAGACTGTGCATTCCCTGGGAAGAGAATTAAGGAATGAGAGTGCATTGGTATGTACTGAAAATCACAAAAACAAAACACTCTTTTTAAATAATGCCTAACTTTAAGAAATCTGATAAATGAAGAAGGGAAGAATGAAAATCAGGACTGTATTGGTATGTTTCTGATTAAGAAGTGTGGTGTCCCTGAGTCTCTCGGTGACTATTTTCATCACCAGAGACTACTCAAATGATTGGAGTCATTTAAGCAGAACTAAGAGCCGTAAAGTGATTTGAAAAGACTTTCCAGAGCTAGCTCCTGGGAAGGAAGAGATATCCTATGCCCCCTATCATCAAGCACCATTTAGCAGGTCAAGTGAATATTTCTATTCTTTCAAAAGCAAAGGATGTTCTCTACAGCTTAGGAAAACTGCTGAAACATGCATGTGTTTAAAACTACCCCTTAGAGTGAGTGATGTTGAGAGCCACTGGGATGGGCACTCTGGAGATTTGGGGGTAGGGGCTGGACTGCAGTACTGCACAGACCAGGGTCATTGACCAAGAGGTACAATTTAAAGGTTCAAGGCTTGCCCCCGCTCAGCATTCTGAGATGATGAGGCCTGGTCCATTGTATTCAGCTGTTTGTCCCTAGCAATGAGATCATCTAGAAAGCTGCATGATATCTCTGGCAAAGAAAATGTCACCTGGCAGCTACTTCCAAAGCCAAAGGAGAAGCTTCAGTGATGGGAATTTGGTAGAAACTTGCTTTAGGTGGTCCTTACCTAATCCTCTTACCCCTTGCTAAAAATCAGAATCTGAATTCTGTTACAGTCACATCACTGTGAGAAAAATCTCTGCTGGCTGGATTACTTGATGGCTTTTGTCTAAAGATGGAGCCTATAGAAGTTTCAGGACTCTAGATTAGGAGACACAAGTGTGCAGGCAATTGGGCTAAGCCCAAGCATCAGGAAGAACCACATGCAGTGGTCTGTTAGACCTTGCATCTGACTCTGTAATTACACAGATTAATGGATTTAGATGCTGAAGCTTTGACTTTGCACAGTGTATTTACCCTCATAATCTCTGTTCATGGTATTTCCTCTAGCTAGAACATTGTTTAGTTTCCATCCTTCCAGATTCTGCCTGATTGACCTCTGCTTCACAACCTGTCTTCAATCTCAAAGCCCCCCAGCCAACAGGTTCCATCTCTCTCTTTTCTGTGATTTCTGCTTATCCTGAAGCCTAAGCTCATTCTTACCTTGCAGACTTGCGCTTGACTTTTTCTTTGTGTGGAATATTGTCCTTCCAGAAGTCATACAGCCAAGTCCTTCTCATCGGACAAATCTCAGCTCAAACACTGGCTCCTCAGAGAGACCTTCTTTGGCCATGCCATCTGTAGAGACCCATCCCTCAACACTTGCCACTGTGTTATCCTTTTCAAAATGTGTCCAATGTGCCATTTATCATTGCGTGAATTATCTTGCTGATGAACTTTCTAATAATTATTTATTCATGACAGTAACTTTATTTGCTGAGACCTTATGAGTCATCTCACATCTTTAAGATATGTGCTCCTGGAGGTCTTGTCTCTCTTGTTCACCGCCGTATCCCTTGTCCCCATATAGATGTTCAATAAATATTTCACACATGAATGAAGAAACCAACGACTCCAATATTATCCTGTCCTCAGCTGTCTTAAGGCTCTTGTCACATCATCATGCAATGGCTTCTTTAGAGCTGGGACCCTCTGACAGTACTGAGAGCTCCTGAAGGTCAAAGTCTGTGTCATCTACACACAACTATACATAGCATGTGCACAGCATGAGTAACCTGGTGCACAGGACCGCACAATAAAGTATTAGGACAGAAAAAAAAAAAGTGTGTGTTCATTGAGCACTGAAAAAAATAACCACTGAGTTATTTCTTCTTCCCTTAATTCATATTTGGTTCTGTGATGATGGTGCTGCCTGAGCCCACAGGCAAGAGACCAAGGAAGACATGAAGATTCTTCCAACGGCTCAGCCTCGGGAAGAGCTGTTGCCTCAGACTCCATAACTTTTGCATCTGGACCCTGTCCCTCTGATGTAAGTAATCCATTGTTATTTCCCATTCTCACACCTCCTATTTTTCAGGTTAAATGCATGCTTCTTTCTTCTCTTACTTGATCTTTTACATTCAAGAAGATGCCCCCCCAAAAAAAAGATACCCCACAGCCTGAGAGGTATTTTTAATGCAATTTAACAACTAGGATTAGTGTCCAGAATATGTAAAGGACTCCTTGGAATCAGTATTCAAAAAAAGAAAAAAAAATCAGAGGTAAAACAGCTATAAGATATTAATAGGAAATTCTTAGAAGAGAAGACCTAAATGGCCCAACCTCAATAATAAGCAAGAAAATGCAAAGTAAAACCACAATCAGATAACACCAATAAAATATTCGATTAGTAGAAATGAAAAAGCCAACTAATACCAACTACTGACAAAGAGGTGGAGCATGGAGAACTCATACACTGCTGGTGGAAGTGTAAATTGGTACACGCCTTGGAGAACCATATGGCAATATCTAGAAGACATGCACACATTTCGGTCCAGCAAGCTCCACTCTTGGAGGAACAATTATACAAGGGCATAGGTGTATATGGAAGAGAGTTCAGTGCAGCACAGTATTTAATAGTAAGTGGATAAACTGTGATGTATTTATACTATAAGAGAATTAAATAAGAGGGCTAGACCGACATATATTAACCTGCATCATTCCCAAAAATACACATTGAATCTTAAAAGAAAGTAGCAGAAGAATACATAAAGCATGACAACAATTATATAAAAGTTGAAACGGCATAAGAAATCATATAAATATAGTTTATGGATACATACAGAAATAAGAAAGATAGAAAAGAGGCCTTGGACTGGTAAAAGCTAAATTCAACATAGTGGCTACGTTAGGTTGTAAAGAGGAAAATGCTTTATGACACAGGTATAGAGAGGACATCAACTTTATTTGTGATGTTTTATTGTCTAAGCTTGACAGTAAGTACTTGTGTGCCTCTTATGTCTGTCTCTATATTTTTATATGCCCTAAATATTTTATTAAAAATCGCTACACCTGCTGTCCTCTGCACCCGTTATCTCTCAGTAGAGTGGTTCTGGATGGGAACCAAAGGCCTCTGACAGCCGCCTGGCTCTGCTCTTTTCCCAGCACCAATGTGGGCGCACTGTCTCCTTCATGAAAACGTGCCCAGAAGAGGACAAGTCTGCGGGATGGCTTGGCACACGCTACATCTGGTCATGCTCTCTTCCTGCCGTTCAGAGTCTCCGGCAGTCATGAGCCTCCAGAAGCAAGGCTTTCACACAAAGGTAAGTCTTGGAAACCAGTAATAACCCCCTGAGAAAATCCAGAAAAGTACAAAGCCTCTGAAGAGAAAGCAAACCCTTTCACAACCCAGAGGTGTCTGTGCACAAACCAACCTGATATTCTCCTAGAGCTTTGGTCCTGCAGCACCGGTGCTAGCCAAGAACTCTCAAATAATTTCCTGTCTAGGGGGGTAGATGCTATCCACCTCTGCTACAACTATGCTCTCCTGTCTGACTTTCTTCAATGACATACTAACTCCTACCCTCTGGGCTCCACTGGGAAGAACTGGGAGCGCATAGCTGTCCTCCTGGGGTCCAATTATCTGATTACACAACTTGTGATTTTCTTCTAGTTTCTAATTCTTTACTGATATCTGTGGCCAGTCATCATAATCATTACTGAGCCCTTACCCCAGAGCTTTTGAATCCGCAAGACACCTAAGGGATTCTGCTTGTCAACAAAACACTGACCTGGGCCGTGCTTCCTCCTGATTCTCCCACCCCACCTACCATTCAGCCACTCATCCCCTGAGCTGCCGAAGCCTGTTTCTCTACAGTCAGGCCCTGGTTCTCCTTTCTCCTTCTCCTCGGGCCTCAGAGAGATGAAAGGGCTGATAGAGCCCCTTATGAATGAATGGTCCCTCTGCAAAAACACCAGTTCCCTTGTATTATGGGACCTCACCTGAAAAAATGCAGCCTTCCTTTGAATCTAGGATGATAATTCTTACTATTACTTGGAATACCAGGAGTTGAAAAGGCACTTGGGAAAATAAGAAGAATTTATAACCTAATTTTTTAAAAATAACCTTTTTCTTTGGGGATAACTTTAGATCTACAGAAAAGTTGAAAGGAGAGTACAAAGACTTCTTGTTCCAATGATGTCAGGCTTCGTATTGACCAATGAGCTAAACACTGGAAGGATTCTAATGCCTTGAAGGAACTCAGGCCAGATCTATTCAAGACCATTGTTCTAGAATATTCCATAGGCCAAGGCAGGCTGACTGACCTGACTTCAAGGATAATTCTCTAAAGGACCAGGAGTCACAGTTACTTTTGAAACTAGACTCAGGTAATTTGTAATGTAGAGTCAATGGAAACACGTAGGTTACTTCCTAAAAAGCAGAATCCTCCTTACTTCCAGGGCAACCAAACTAAAACCTATAAGGATGGAACCTGGGCTTCTGTATTTGTAACAAGCTTCCTGGGAATTTTTATTCACAGTTAAGACTTGAAAACCATTGGGGCAGTGAATATACTCTGGCAAGCTGAAATAAATGTTAGCTATTATTTCTGGAATTTGCATAACCACATCTCCTGTTTGCAGTCGACCAGTTCACAAAGCAAATTAACTTTCTGGCTATATTTTTTCCTGAATTCCATCAGTAGGTTGCCTCTGTGGGGAACAGTACTCTCTATGCCCCAACATTATTAATACCATTATTAATATTTAACATGGCATTAGAAGCTTATAATGGCCAGCTCTGTCCTAAACGCTTTATGTAAGTTATCTCATTTAAAATTAACACTCCTTTATGGCAAGTATTATTATTATTCACAAGTTACAGATGGGGAGCTGAGGTTAAGAGATTGTGCAAAGGTGCACAGCAAGTAAATATTGAATCATGGACCTAAACTCATATATCACTCAGACCTCAAAATCTATGCTCTCTCTACTCCAATGCTGTCCCTGCCCTAGCCCAGAAATGTAATTTTCTTAGTGAATGGGTCAGAGCCTCACAGAAATTCACAGTGGGTTATTCTAATGTATTTTTTCACCTTTTTTTTAAATTAAAAAAAAACAGCTTTATTGAGGTACAATTGACCTACAGTTGACAAATAAAAATCACATGTTTTGGAAAGTATACAATGTGATATTTCGGCACATGTATATGTCATGGAGTGACTACTACAATCCAGCTAATAAATGGGTGTATCTAGCACCTCCCACAGTTACCAGCATTTGTGCATGATGAGGACACTTAAAATCTATTCTCTTGGGAAATTTCAAGTATACGACGCGGTATTATTCACGATAGACACCATGCTGTACATTAGGCGTCCAGAACTTATTCAGCCGCATAACTGAAACTTCATGCCCTTGGACCAACATTTCCCTGTACCCCTTCTAATGAAGCTTAAAAACAGAGATGCAGAGACGATGAGGCCAGGAGACTTACAGCTGGGCAACAGAGCCAGGCTGGTGTGGATGCAAGACAGTCTTGGCACATAGATAACATACTTCTTCTGCTCGCAATGCTGTGAAGGAAAGCGAGACTATTTCTATCCCAAAAGGGAAAGAGAAGGTAAAAATTAATAGAAAAGTTTGTTTCAAAGGATGTAATTTATTTCTAGAGAGCTTCAGACATTAGAAAACTCCATAGTAGCTGATCACCCTGAACACAAAGCAGGCGCATGCCTTTGAAGAAGATGAGAAAGAAGAGTGAATAGAGGACCCGAGCTTAGTTTTAGGACTCCTAGTAGGAGAATGTACATGCCTTCAAATGGATTAACAGGAAGGAAGGTAGCAGTGGGGATGTGGGGGAGGGGCGGGGGGAACGATTAAAATAACAATTTCATTTGGTGGAAGAACTTCCTTAAAACAACTGGAAAACATAAGCAATTTGGAAAGAATGAAGCAATTTCATGGATATGGATTCCCCGGAGATCCAGCTGTTTTTCTCAGCCTTTTAACTAATTATGCATGCCACTGGAGAGATGGAGCATCACTTAAAAGAAACAAACAAGCACAAAGTGGCCGAAGAGTTTGGTTACTGCAAGTGGAAACTAATTTCACTTCAATCAAAAGCTCACATGGAAAGCAGTTAGCTCTTGGGCTTCTGGCAAATTTAGTAACAATATTCCCACTGTCTTTAAATCTTAAAACATTTCATTGCTGACCTTCCTGAGAATGAGATATCTGCTTTACCATTGTGAAGCAAAGTTCCAGACGATCTGCACATTTATAAAAATGCTTTCTAGGGCTACCTGGTTGTTTTTCCTTCCTTCTCCACCGTCACCTGTCCCCCTTTTGGCCAACCCTGAATTTGCTTGATAAACTCAAACGGTAATGTCAACATGAAGCAGAAATTAAGGCAAGTGCGGGAGTTACGATCAAAGATTAGCTTCACTCACAAATTAGTTTCTAGACACCAGTGTCGTCATATCTTTCAAAGGCCCACACCAAAGAAGGAAATTGTTGTTTCTGGATCTTGCTTCCAATTCCCCAAATAAGATCAGACTGGATTAGGTAATATTTCAGCCACATTTTTAAAGTGGGAAGGAGTAAAATCTTACTGCTTCCCTTATAGAGTTTACACCTGAATTGTCCCGTCTGCCTTTGCAGGGAAAAGTAGTAACCTGGAATGAGAAATCATATCTACCAGGTCGCACTGAGTCTAATAATGAGTCAGACATTACATCTGAAAGGCATACAAGTATTATTGTTAAAGTAATCCTCAAACAACAAGAATAAAAAGAATAATAAAGATTTTGAAATGAGCCAAGGCCCTTGGTTAGATGTGTCCCCAGATTACGTCAGGGCTGATATTTGCAAGAACAGTTTTGCACGATGATGACATTACAGCCAGAAGTTATGCAGATTGAAAAGGCTGTGAACCCAGAATCCATAACTGTGCCTTGGAGCCAGACCCATGAATTATAATTGAAAGGGATTATGAACAGGAGCACCCGGGTGGCTCAGCCAGTTAAGCATCTGACTTCGGCTCAGGTCATGATCCCAGGGTCCTGGGATCAAGACCCATGCCGGGCTACCAGCTCATCAGGGAGTCTGCTTGTCTCTCTGTCCATCCCCCTGCTCATGCTCTCTCTTTCTCAAATAAATAAAATCTTAAAAAAAAAAAAAAGAAAGGGATTATGAACAGCCAAGAGAAACTCTTTCATGGAAATGAAAAGGCAAGATTTTGTTAATAAATGAAAACACCCCAACGAAAAACTTCTGGGGGGCAGAAATCCCCATAAGTCAATACAGTGACACTCTGATCATTTACTGTAAATCACATCAACTTTTTACAAGTCACATTTAGGCCAGCTGAAAAAAGCATGCGTCAGCTTCTAGGCTCAAAAGCTTCAAGGGGAGACTCCACTACCATGGACTCAGACTATCTTTGGAAGCTGTTCTGTGTACAGATACCCTTGGTGCTTTTAGCAACTCAATTTTGTTCTTATGATGAGAAAACACAGATATCAAAATCCTTTGGTTACCATAGGTTTGATATCCAGCCTTACAAAGATATAGAGTAATCCAGAGAGATATACAATGAGAGGAAGTAAGGGAAGATGATGAATTTTGGATCCTGATAATATTTCTAAAAGTCAGGCAGGAATACTCATAACGATAATTACCATTTTTTTGAGCACATATCATGGGCCGTGCACTCAGAATACATTGCCTCATTATTGCTACTAAATTTTCATATCGACTCCCACAAAGGAGGTGTTATGTTGAAATATTAAGGGAAACCAATAAAAGAATAAAAGCATAATGTGCACCTTCCAAAACAGTAAGGAGGAGACTGGAATAAATAAAATTAATCAATCCCATGGAAGACAGAAAATATGGAGATAAAAGTAAAGAAAAAACATGATATGTAGACAATTCAAAATAAGTGAGAGAAAACAAATTAACACACATCAGCAATGTAAATGGACTAAACTTGTCAGTAAAGATAGAAATGGTCAGCTTGAAAAAAATCAGCTTTATGTTATTTAAAAGAGATATAAAACATAATACAGCATTGACAAAGATGTAATTTTTAAGAGATGCTATTTATCATAAGATGCCAAATACCTGTGAATAAATTAAGTTAATGAAAGTTATACAAGACTTCTGAAATGAGAAATTTTAATAATTATTGAGAGAAGTTAAAAGAGAACCAATTAATTGTAAGGTTACTCTCACAGAATGAAAGATTTCATGTCGTCAGGCTGCAAATTCTCCCCCAGGATGTACTTTTTGTGGAAATTTATAAGTTAATTCTAAATCTTTCAATGACAATGCAAATGCCCAAGAATAGGCATATTAATATTAAGGAAGAAAAACAAAATTGAAGGACACACCCAATAAGATATCAAGGCCTGTTACAAACCTATGATAATTAAGACAGTGTGATATTGGCCTAATGATAGATAGGTCAATGGAACAGAATAGAGTCCAAAAATAGTTTCTAACATATATGGTCATCTGATTTGTGGCAAAAGTGACACTTCAATGTAGTAATGGCAAGAATGTTCTTTTCAATAAATGTCACTGTGTCAACTGGATATCCAAATGGAAAGAAAACATATATTGACTCCTACATCATACTGTTTACAAAAGGTAACTAGACACAGATCATGGACCTACATATGAAAGCAAGATAATAAAGATTTTAAAGAACACAGAAGAAGATGGTTTCATGACCTTGGGGTAGGTAAGGATTTCTTAAATAGTACACAAACAGCACTAGCCATATAGAAAAAAGTGATAAGTGATATTACATTACATTAAGAATGCCTATTTATCAAAATATACTGGTAAGGGAGTGAAAAGTGGTGTGTTTGTGTGTGTGTGTGCACGCGTGCATGCGCATGCCCAAATACACACTTCTCCAAATCAATCAGAAAAAAACAACCAACTCAACAGTACAATAACTAAAAATTTGACACAAATTGAGGACACTCAATTTGGACAAATGAGGACACTCAAATGGCTAATGAACTGCTGTATCTCATTAGTCTTCTGAAAAAATGCAAATTAAACCATAACGAGATATCACTATTCTCTCATTAGAAATAATCAATGAAAAAGAAAGACAAAACCAATGATTGGTATTTTGGAGCCCCAGAATTCTCCATATAGTACCTAAAAATTTTTTGGAAGTACCTACTACAAGCTGAATATACATATGCCCTGTGATTCAGTGATTCCACACCTAAGTTTATATCCAAATAATTGCATGCATGTATTCATTGAAAGACAGACACAATAATGTTCATAGCAACAGTATTCATAATGGCCCCCCACTAGGAACTACCCAAATGCCCATCAAAGATTCAATAGATAAATAAATGGATAAATAATATTCACACAATAGAACATTATGCAGCAGTGAAAATAAAGTACAACTTTATGCAAAAATATGGATGAATTCTAAAAACCCTATGTTGAGTAAGAACAACAAAAAGTCAAACCCAAAAGAATGCATAGTATATGATCCTACTTACATAACATTTAAAAAATATTTTATTTATTTATTTGACAGAGAGAGAGAGAGAGAGAGGGAGGGAGGGAGGGAGAACAAGCAGGGGGAGCAGCAGAGGCAGAGGGAGAAGCAGGCTCCCCACTGAGCAGGGCGCCCGATGTGGGGCTCGATCCCAGGACCCTGGGATCATGACCTGAGCCGAAGGCAGATGCTTAACGACTGAGCCACCCAGGTGCCCCTACATAACATTTTTTAAAAGGCAAACTGTTCAATGGTGTTTGATAAAAAGGATAGTGAAAGATCTCTAGGGAGGGCAATGACGCGAAGGGGGCACAAGGGGACTTCTGGAATGTGCATGTTCTCTTTCATGATCTGGGTGACAGTTTCTTGACCATGACCACTTTGTAACCAAGCCTTCCGATTATGACTTGTCCACTTATCTGTATCTATGCTCAATGTCAATAAAAATTAAAAGAAAAGAAGCAGAGAAGAGGTGACACGGTTGTTGTCAAATGCAAATGGGGACTTATTTTCAAGACAAAACATATTCCAAATAAAATTTTTAATGTACAAAACCTTTATGTCCAGAATGTAGGATTTTACAGAAAGATGAAAAAGAAATCCTACAAATGAAAACAGGTAAATCTAACACAGATGGCAGTTATCAATATCATAAAGACCCCAACTGTCCCAAAGTTAATCTGCAAACTCAATGTGAATGCAGTCAGATTTCCAACAGGACTTTTTGTGAACCTTCACAAACAGATTGTAAAATACCTGTGGAAACTGAAAATCAAATAATGGCTAAGATAATCTTGAAAAAGGAAAAAAATATACGTGGAGAAGGCAACTTTGATGAGAAGGAGGGAAAAGGGGGAGGCACAGTATGGGTTGGTATTAGGGATATTTTATTTTTATGTAAATATGTAATATGTTTAATCTGAAAATAATTATAAATATTATTAACAATAGTAACATTAATTAAAACGTTAATATTTTGGGCACCTGGGTGGCTCAGTTGGTTAAGCATCTGCCTTCGGCTCAGGTAATGATCCCGGAGTCCAGGGATCGAGCTCCACATCGGGCTCCCTGCTTGGCGGGAAGCCTGCTTCTCCCTCTCCCACTCCCCCTGCTTGTGTTCCCTCTCTCGCTATCTCTCTCTCTGTCAAATAAATAAATAAAATCTTTAAAAAAAGGTTAATATTTTAATCAGGTGGTACATGTGCAGGAATAAATAATCCAAGGGAACAGAACAAAGAAACAGACCCTTGTGTATATAGGAGCTTGCATGACAGAGGTGGCATTATAGAGACATTATGGAGACTATGAATTGACTGTCCACAAGGAAAAACACAAAATGAGAACGTACCCCTGCCTATGTGTAAAGATAAATTTCAGATGGATCAAATACCTAATTATGGGAGGAAGTCCCATAAAACATTTTGAAGAAAGAAAATAGAGGAAAAAAGCTTGATCGTGTTGGATTAGGCAGAATTTCTCAAGCAGTACAAAAGAAACATAAATCATAAAGGAGAAAATTAATACTTACAATGCACATTAAATGAACAAACAAAAACAAAACAAAATATTTGCCCTAAAGAAAAAAATAGCAGAAAAATGAAAAACAAGAAAGTCACAGACTAGGTGAAGACAATTACAACTTCTAGACCAAAAAAGGACCAAGTACACATGATGTAGAACACATTTCTACAAATCCATCAGAAAATGAATATAACAGAAAGAGAAATAACAAATGGACAAAGCCTGTTGATGGGTGACTGACAGCAGAACAACCTCAAATGGCTAATAAAATGGGAGGAAAAAAAAAACTCAACCTCACTCATCATCAGAAAAAATGGATACTAAAGCAATTAATGAGATGTAACTTCACTTCCAGACTGTCAAAAAGTAAGTATATGGATATCACCAGGTTTTGATGAGGATACAGTCTGCTACAGTAGTTAACACAGAGAAACTCTGATGTAAGGGAAAGAGTGGAGAGAAAGTTACTATCTGTCAACCGGGGAAATGGTTCTATAAAGGCTGACTATCCTTGAGGGGATATATATGATGATTGAATGAATGAACTGAATCCACTTTTATCAACACGGGGAAATCTCAAGAGCAACATTTTGAATGAAGACACAATGGGAAATGATCAGGCATGATACAACTGCTGTAAGTTTTTAACACAAACGACGAGTTGTTTGTGGATGCATGTATGTCCACCAAATGTAGAAGGATATGCAATGACATTCACCGACTTACATCCTCTGACATGTTCAGGAGGTTGAAGAGAGAGCAACAATGATTTTATTATACTTTAACTGCTTAAGTAAGATACCTGAGGCAAACAGGATGCGAGGTTCACTCTTAAATATTAGTGATGGCTACACAGGTATCATATTATTTTCTGCACATTTTCATTTGAAATATTCACAATTAAAATTTTAATATAAAATACAGCACCATTTTGGGGAAAAAAAATCTCCTGCCCTGAGTTAAAAATATAAGAAGAATCTGCAACTTCAGAGCTTTGGCCCATGAAAAGGCCCAGATATGAACTCTGAATAGAGCTTTTTTGCATATTACCCTCTACTAAGCCTTTCTCATGTCAGCTACTCAGAAACTGGCTATGCCAAGTGATCTTCCGCGGAGGGTATGAGGTATTGAGAGTGCAGCCTTGGATTTGTATGTCATCTCTCACCACCACAGCATTCCATTCAGGGATGCACCAAATGATTTGCAAAGTTTGAGTGGGTTCCTTTTTCTTCATAGAGCAGACCGTGCCCTGTCATGTCATTTCATCAAGAGATGTTTATGGTCACCAGAAGATCCCCGTTGCCTTTTGCACCTTCCTTCATATATTTAATGCCAGTGTCCTATGGCCTCTACTTCTGTCCATCCATGGAATCGATCCATTCATGCCAGCTCTCTGCCCTCTGCCATGGTGTAAGCCACCACCATCTTCTGTCCGGTTCACTGCCCCCCAGCCTCCTCTCTGTGTTCCACAATGATATCCCCCTGATCCTTTAAATCATCTGCATAATGTCCGTGTCACTTACAAGCCCTTCGAGGGCAGGGGTTCTACCTGCTTTGAACATCACTGTATTTCCAGTGCTCAGCATAGTGTCTGGTATATAACAGAGGCTAAGAAGTATTTTCTGAATATGAGTGAATTAATGAATAGTTTCCAAAGTACAAACATGAGCATACCTCCTTTCCAGTGAAAACTCTTCCATGGCTACCTAAAGGATAACATCAGAACTCTTTAGCATGGCATTTGAGACTCTATATAGTCTAGCCCTTGCTTACCTCTACACCTCATTTCTTGTACATCTCTCTTGGCCCTTCAAATCCCACACTATGAGTCATTCAACAAATATGCCTCACTCATGTCTCCTGGTCTTGATACTTATCATCACTTCATGTAACTCCATCCCCTCCTTTTTCCTCAACATAAATCTCAAGGTTTCTTACATTTTATGTCCCGCTGTCAGCCTTCCCTGACCCTTCAAAGATTGGATTACTCACCTCTTCCTCAGGCTCCCTACACTTAACAGCTCCCGAACCTAAGCCTCCCTATTGTAACAATTATCCCACTGCACTGAAATGACCTAGCTGATGTCCTTTGTCTTGTGCAATATTGTGCCCCCAGTCCATGAAAAATGTTAAATAAATATTTGCTCAGTGAATGAGGTGAATGAAACAAAAGGCAAGCCAATAGCATATGCAGAACATCGTACTTATTCCATGTCCCATCCATCCTGTAATGACATTCAAACACTGTTTTCATATCCTTATTTGAAACCACCCATCGCTGGCCTTCTTGTGCCAGATGAAAAGACCACACAGAGTTTCAGTTTTTTGGGGGAGAGTGACTCTGTTTTGGGGATCTATTGTGCTGTCAAAACTACTCATCTAGGTGAGGAAAATAGGGGAACAGATAGAGCACTGGGCTCAGGTTCAGAGTCTTCTTGCTTCTGTGCACGTCACTTAGATTGCTCACACTTGGAGTTCCTTCACAAGACTGAACTTGCCGATGATCTTGGTTACAGTTGCTAGGCAAAGCCTTCTGGGATGGAACCACCTGCCCTAATTAATAGACAAATATTCCTGAATGTGGGTCATTGGGTCCCACCAACACCCACATCTCTGAGAATAGATTTCTGTGACTGTGTGGTCCCTCTTAGAGCCAACCTATTCATTTTCCATGGCTTGTTAAATAGGTTCCCATCTGTCAGAGGCTTCCCTGTGGAGCTGATATATTTCATTCTGAAACCCCACGGAGATAAGAAGTTCAGGAGAGATTCTTTTCTATACACACCTAACAGCTCTGCTTTCTCCTTTTTCCATGAATGCAGAGCCAACTAGTGCTGGTTAGAACACATCACCAGTATAAGTAAACTGACTTCTAGTTTTCTGTACATTTATTCCATTAGGTGTATGAAGACTAATTGTACTGATGCCCATTTTTTCCCTATGGATTGGCTCCATGTACAGAACAGTGATAATTCTACAGAGATAGACACAAATCCTACAAGACTTGGTATCCTTCGAGACTTGGTTCAGCTGTCACCTCCTCCAAGAGGCCTTTGCTGTTCCTCTCAGACACATTTCCTCTGCGTTCCTTCACTGCACTACCATGTTGAATTAGAACAATTTTTACAAGTCTCTCTCCCCATCTAAATGATCAGTTCCTCAAAGCCAGGTACCAAGTCTTTTTCAACTCTATATATAACTCAGAAACTAACAAAGGGTATATCAAATAACTTGCATGAACATAACTGAACAGTGGACAAAGAGCCAAGCATAAATGTGCTCTGAGAAATCTAGGCAGATCTTACCCCCAACTTCAATTTGTCAGGCATGCATCTAGCTGCTGCTGGTTCATTTTTGCATGTGAAGGGTTTACTGGCTTGAAAGTGTGGTTTTTGAGAACGCATCTGCACTTCCTCCCTCCTCCCTCCCTCTCCTCCACCCACTCCATCTGACCTGCGCTCTGATCACAATATTGAAGCAAGGTCACCAAAGGCATGGGTGTTGCTAAATTTGATTAGCATTTTTCAATTCTCAGCTTATTAGACCTGTCAGCAGCAATCAACAGTGCTGACCACAACATCCGCAAGCACATTTCTCCTGCCTTGGCTGACACAGTGGCCCCCTTGATTTCCTCCGACCTCTCTGGTTGCGCTTCCTCTGTCTTCAGTTGTAGACTCCCGCTGTTCTGCTCAGCCATTAAATATTGGACCTGATGAAAACCCGAGGCCCAGCCCCAGGTGTCTTTTCCAGTCACTCTTAACCTTTCACTGCATGATCTTATGCAAGCCCGTGAATAAAATTACCACCAATGCACAGATGACTTGTAAGTGTTTCCCTCCTGTCCAGAGCTCTTCCCTGAAACTCAGGCCCAACATTCCAGCTGCCTAACTGAAATTTCCATATGAATGTAGCAAAAAACTGGCACAAACATAATATATTCAAAAGCAAAACTCATGATCTCTATACTCCCTCCAAATTTGTTATTCTTACAGGTTGCTCTGTTTCTCCTTGACCAACCCTCCAGTTCAACCACTTTCCCAAGCCAGAAATTTAGGAGTGATCCTTAACAATTCCCTCTTTCTTTTCCATACTTGATTCATTAATACATCCATTACATTTTATACCCTAAATTATCTCTCACCCGTGTTATTTTCTCCACTCTGAGCTCCACTACTCAAATCCCCGCTACTCACCTCCCTTACCTCCATTACCGTAAACCCCTCCTAGCGAGTCCACCCACATCCCTTCTGGCTCTCTGAACTGTGTCCTTCACGGGGCAGCCAGAGTCATGTCTTTGAAGCACACATTTAAGCATGTCTCTCTCTTGCTTCAGTACTTCAGTAACTTCTCATGGCTGCTGGGGAATAGGTCCAAATCCTCATCCTGGCCTGCAAGAACCTGCAGTGTCTGTGTTCCTTTGGGTTCAAATGAGAATAGCCCAACGAAAACTAATTTAGAAAGAACACAGGAATATATAGCTCCTAACACTGAAATCTTTTTTTTTAAGATTTATTTATTTGAGAGAGAGAGAGAGAGAGCACGAGCCAGAGGGGCAGAGAAGGGAGGAAGAGAATCCCAAGAAGACTCACAGATGAGCTCAGAGCGATGGGGAAGCTCAGTCTCACAACCCTAAGATCATGACCTGAGCCGAAATCAACAGTCAGATGCTTAACCGACTGAGCCACCCAGGTGCCCCCTAAAACTGAAATCTTAAAGCATCTGGTTGACTTTATTTAATGGCTATATCTAGGGCTAAACAACATTATCTGGATGGATTTTTCCTTTTTTTTTTTAATCCTCTAAAATTGCTTTCTTCTGTAAGACTGCATTCTTTTTTTTATGTTATGTTAATCATCTTATTACATCATTAGTTTTTGATGTAGTGTTCCATGATTCATTGTTTGTGCATAACACCCAGTGCTCCACGCAGAACGTGCCCTCTTTAATACCCATCACCAGGCTAACCCATCCCCCCACCCCCCTCCCCTCTAGAACCCTCAGTTTGTTTCTCAGAGTCCAGTCTCTCATGGTTCATCTCCCCCTCTGATTTCCCCCCATTCATTCTTCCCCTCCTGCTATCTTCTTCTTCTTCTTCTTTTTTTTACATATATTGTATTATTTGTTTCAGAGGTACAGGTCTGTGATTCAACAGTCTTGCCCACTTCACAGCGCTGTGAGGCTGCATTCTTAAACAGGTTCTTCTTAAGGAATATCCCTGACACCCCACTGGCCAAGGCAGTTAAATATGCCTGTAATTATAGAGATGTTTCCCGTGAGCACATCAGAGACATCCTCAGGATAACTCCTATCGGTGCTGTGGAGGTAATACGCCCAGGCCTAGAGTGGTCACTGGAGCTGGCGATGTGGTGGGAGACAGGGATGGAAAGAAGTGATGGGTCAAGTCTGGATCAGATTCTCAGTCCTGGGAGTAGAGGTGTTCAGCCACAACTTCACTCCAAGGCCTAAAAATGAAGGAGAGTGATTTCCCAAAGAGCTGCTGGCCAGACTAAACACCCACGTCCATCTCAGTGTCTCCCCAGCCTCACTGCTCACACTTGGGAGACCCACTCACACCAGTCTTAGAGGTAGCACCTCGAAGATATCCCTGCTGCCCGCCTCAGCCCCGTCTACACAAGAGCTGCTAGGATTTCCCAAGGCTGGTATAGGTGAACACCCATTTCCCTTAATGACTCCGTTTGGCTACTGCTAACTTCCCCTTCTAGCAGCCCTGGGGACCAATCAAGTCTCCGACTGGGAAGGAAAATGCAACTTCCAGCCGCTGAGAGAGGCAGAAGGTTCTTTGCTTCATGTATACTCTCAGTTCGTTGAAGAAAGAAACAAAATGAAAGAAAATTACAAGCAGCCCCATTTGTGAAGGTATTGTTTTCATCCATCTGGGAGCGTTTGACAAGCAATGTTCAGCTCCTGCCAGAGCAGTTTCTCTTTAACGACCATGTCACCTCTTATACTGGGTTAAATATTTTAAGCAATGTGAAAGCTGTGTTGATATACGAAACCAGGCATGGAGACCGGGAAGAAAGCTAGTTGTTCATCCTCTAAACCAGAAGAGAAGAGAAGGATGCAAATCTCTGGAGAGAACCTCTCCCTCAAAAAAAGTTATCCAGAGTCATTCAAAACTAGCTCAGGTGGAGGAGAGGTGCAGAGCTATTTAGCAGAGTGAAAAGAGCACGCATTTGGCTCCTGATTCTCTCCACTTACTCACTTAGGTCACTTCATCACGCTGAGCCCTTTCTCCTTATGTTTAAATACTGACAATAACACGTATTGCAAGGTCACTGAAAGGATTAGGGATAATGTACCTCAAGTACCTGGCGCTACTGGATTAATTACAGTAGCCCTTCTACTAGAACAGAGAAGCCCTGAAATCCTAGTCACTTAATACCATAAAAATGTAGTGTTTGCTCCAGCGAAGGCCAGTGCACGGCCTTTCACATGGTGATCCAGAGACCAGCCTCCTTCCATCTGTGGCACCTCCAACCTCAAGACCTTACTGTTCCCTGCTCCCAGCCGGTGTGGGGGAAAGACAGTGAGGGCCACACACAGGAGGCTTCAGGAGCCAGTCCTGGAGGTGGACAGCCCACTCCTGCCTGCAGTCTGTGGCTACACTTACCAGAGAATATGGCGGAAACAGGTCATTTAGCTGCTTGGCCAAGTGGAACAGAAAACAGGTTTGAGAAGAACTGACCAGTCTGCCCCCCAACCCCGTTCCCTTTTTTTTTTAAATTTTTTAAAGATATTTATTTGAGAGAGAGAGAGAGAAAGAGCATGAGCAGGGGAAGGGGCAGAGGGAGAAGCAGACTCCCTGCTGAGCAGGGAGACTGACATGGGACCCGATCCCAGGACTCTGGGATCATGACCTGAGCCGAAGGCAGATGTTTAACCTACCGGGCCCCCGCAGGTGCCCCATGTCCCCCTGTTCCTAACACAGGGATGTTTGAACATCCTTAGTATGTCATTGCTCTGCACAAGCATATGCCCACAGCGCATGTCAGACCAAGTGCTTTCAAAGGTTTCAAGAGAGAACAGATCCTAGGCTCACCCCAACTATTCCTCTGTCCTGCTTCCAGTGGTCCCTCGTATTCTTGAGGCTCAGGAAGTGCTCTGGCAGGACAAGAATGCCATGTGTCCCTGCCAGTGAGAGAGCCTTCTCCCACAGCCCCACCCCATCTACTCAGAAAACTGCTCTTACCGTGCCGCTCAAGGCTTGATTCTTCAGTTCAGGCCCCTGTGACCCTCCCTGCCATCCTCCAGGGAGGTATCAACCCCTCCCCCTGTGCCATCTCAGTGCTCTTCTTACTTACCCCACTGCAGAGTCTCTAAATCTCAGTGCTATTGACATTTTGGATCAGATAATTCCCCGTTGTGGGAGAGAGTATCGTGAACTGTAGGATGTTCAGCACCATCCTTGGCCTCTGCCCCTTATGTGCTGGTAGTAATCCCACCTTCCCCCAGTCATGACAGTCGAATGTGTCCAGACATTGCAAATGCCTGCTGGGGTGGGGGTGGGGGACAAAATCAACCCCATGTAAGCATCACTGCCCTATTTGAGTTATGTCACCCATCCAGAGAGGCCATGTCTGACCACCTGTCCAAACTGGACTCTGCTTCATTCACTCTCTTCAGTCACTCTCTCCCATATTGCACTGCTAAGATTGTCTTCACAGAAGTTATCACCAGCTACCAACTAGCTTTTTGACTTGTGTCCTTCTTTTTTTCATCTCCTGCAATGTCAAGCCCCATCAAGTCAGGGGACTCTTCTGTGTAATTTACTGCTGTGTCCCAAGGGCTTAGAGGAGTCTCTCATGATCAAGAAGTGCTCCTTAAGAAAGCTTATGGATGAAGAGACGCCTGGGTGGCTCAGTCAGTTAAGCGTCTGCCTTCGGTTCCAGTCATGATCCCAGGGTCCTTGGATCCAGCCCCACATCGGGCTCCCTGCGCAGCGGGAAGCCTGCTTCTCCTTCTTGCACTCCCCCTGTTTGTGCTCTCTCTCTTTCTCTGTGTCAAATAAATAAATAAAATCTTTTCTAAAAAAAGCTGCTGGGTGAATGAATGGCTGAGATTAAACATTTAAAACATGGTATTGTCAGACACTGTGAAGCGTATGAGATTGTAACCTACTTGCCAGATAACATGAGACCTCCGGGTCAGAGGTAAAGACAGTGTATTACTCACAACAAAAGCAGCTGTACATCAGTTCCCAGGGCCCATTCCCCAGATGGAGTGAGGAATTCTGCACGTGCCCCAGGTATATTAACAAGGGAGGGACCTGGAAGGAGAGCTCTTGGCGGGCTGCCCATCCCGAGAGGCAGGGAGACAGACAGAGACAGAAAGAGAGGGAATGGGGGAGGAGGGGAGGTTGGGAGAGGGAGGAATAAATCCCATTTTCACTCTAGAATATAAGCAAATATTCTCTGGTGAGGGGAAAGAGACGTCTGTATCTTTCCCACCCTTAGGTTGAGTCCTGCAAAAATCTCACATTTGAAGAGAAGGCAAGTTTGCGTGACTTTTCACCTTCACATCTTACGTCACCAGAGAGACAGTGGCATGTGTTACAGTAAGAATATCAAGAATAAGGAACAGCACTGGCCATGGCATCAGAAAATCTGACTTTAGGGGTGTCTGGGTGGCTCAGTCGGTTAAGCATTTGACTTCAGCTCAGGTCATGATCTCAGGGTCCTTGGATGGAGCCTGGCGTTGGCTCCCTGCTCAGCAGGGAGTCTACTTCTCCCTCTGCCCCTCTCCCTGCTCCTGCTCTCTGTCTGTCTGCCTCTCTCAAATAAATAAATAAAATTAAAAAAAAAGAAATTCTGACTTTCAAACCTCTATTCTTACTCTGATGTACCATGTGATCTTGGGAAAAACCTCAGAAGGAAGGCTAAGTTTTCTTAACTACAAAATGGGAATATTAATAAATCCATGACAAGCTGTTGAGAACTGTAAGTCAAGTTACATAACAAATAAAAAAAAAAACTGGAGAGAGGGAGGCAAACCATAAAAGACTCTTAAGGATAGAGAACAAACTGAGGGTTATGGAAGGAGGTGGGTGGCGGAGGGGTTAGATGGGTGATGGGTACTAAGGAGGGCACTTGTTACGATGAGCGCTGGGTGTTATACATAAGTGATGAAACACTAAACTCTACTCTTCAAACAAACAAACAAACAAACAAAACTGTTTGGAGCCCAATAAATTCTATATCCTTTCCTTCAGTTTAAGATACGGGACTCTGTGTCTGTATGCTCCTGGAAACTTTGCTGTCTCCTAAAATTAAAACCATGCTTTGAGTGAACAAATCTCCTCTGCATTTCTTATTAGGGGATCTAATAACAATAAAAAAGCATGTTAAAGTTCTTAGAGTAAAAGGAATACAAACAAGCAAAGAGAGAAAAAGAGCTCTGTTTCCCAAGCTTAGCTTTACTTATCTTAGACTAATTTATAATGGCAAAGGCCAATTAGTCTGTGTCCCTGCTTTCACAGATGCCTCACCAGAACACCTACATTGCTGCTACCCTGAAGGACTACAGATTAATTCTGGGGGGGGGTAATCTATTTCCCCAGACTTTGAGGATTCATCTCTGTGCAGAATTTCATCCTTTAAAAAAATATTTCAAAACCTGAACTTCACTTGTGCTGCTATTTATGTTTTTAAAATAGTGATGCTTCTTTAAATAGCTCAAACGAAGTAAGCATTAGACACAAATGAATACTTTGTCATGAATTCTCAAACATTACTATGCATGACTATTTAATATCAGATACATTTTTTAAATTTAATTATTGTTATGTTAATCACCATATATTACATCATTAGTTCTTGATGTAGTGTTCCATCATTCATTGTTTGTGCATAACACCCAGTGCTCCACGCAGACTGTGCCCTCTTTAATACCCATCACCAGGCTAACCCATCCCCACACCCCCCTCCCCTCTAGAACCCTCAGTTTGTTTTTCAGAGTCCATCGTCTCTCATGGTTCATCTCCCCCTCCGACTTACTCCCCTTCATTCTTCCCCTCCTGCTATCTTATTCTTTTTCTTTTTTTCTTAACATATCTTGCATTATTTGTTTCAGAAGTACAGATCTGTGATTCAACAGTCTTGCACAATTCACAGCACTCACCATAGCACATACCCTCCCCAATGTCTATCACCCAGCCACCCCATCCCTCCCACCCCCACCACTCCAGCAACACTCAGTTTGTTTCCTGAGATTAAGAACTCCTCATATCAGTGAGGTCATGTGATACATGTCTTTCTCTGATTGACTTATTTCATTCAGCATAACACCCTCCAGTTCCATCCATGTCATTGCAAATGGCAAGATTTCATTCCTTTTGATGGCTGCATAATATTCCATTGTGTACATATACCACTTTTTCTTTCTCCATTCATCTGTCGATGGACATCTTGGCTCTTTCCACAGTTTGGCTATTGTGGACATTGTTGCTATAAACACTGGGGTACACGTACCCCTTCGGCTTCCACATTTGTATCTTTGGAGTAAATACCCAGTAGTGCAATTGCTATAACATATGGTAGCTCTATTTTCAACTGTTTGAGGAACCTCCATACTGTTTTCCAGAGGGGCTGCACCAGCTTGCATTCCCACCAACAGTGTAGGAGGGTTCCCCTTTCTCCGCATCCCCGCCAACATCTGTCGTTTCCTGACTTGTTAATTTTAGCCATTCTGACGGGTGTGAGGTGGTATCTCATTGAGGTTTTGATTTGGATTTCCCTGATGCTGAGCGATGTTGAGCACTTTTTCACGCGTCTGTTGGCCATTTGGATGTCTCCTTTGGAAAAATGTCTATTCATGTCTTCTGCCCATTTCTTGATTGGATTATTTGTTCTTTGGGGGTTGAGTTGGATAAGTTCTTTAAAGATTTTGGATACTAGCCCTTTATCTGATATGTCATTTGCAAATATTTTCTCCCATTCTGTCGGTTGTCTTTTGGTTTTGCGGACTGTTTCTCTTGCTGTGCAAAAGCTTTTTATCTTGATGAAATCCCAACAGTTCATTTTTGCCCTGACTTCCCTTGCCTTTGGCGATGTTTCTAGGAAGAAGTTGCTGCGGCTGAGGTCGAAGAGGTTGCTGCCTGTGTTCTCCTTTAGGATTTTGATGGACTCCTGTCTCACGTTGAGGTCTTTCAACCATTTGGAGTCTATTTGTGTGTGTGGTGTTAGGAAATGGTCCAGTTTCATTCTTCTGCATGTGGCTGTCCAATTTTCCCAACATCATTTGTTGAAGAGACGGTTTTTTTTCCATTGGACATTCTTTCCTGCTTTGTCAAAGATGAGTTGACCATAGAGTTGAGGGTCCATTTCTGGGCTCTCGATTCTGTTCCACTGATCTATGTGTCTGTTTTTGTGCCAGTACCATACTGTCTTGATGATGACAGCTTTGTAATAGAGCTGGAAGTCGGAATTGTGATGCCACAAGCTTTGCTTTTCTTTTTCAATATTCCTCTGGCTATTCGGGGTCTCTTCTGGTTCCATACAAATTTTAGGATTATTTGTTCCATTTCTTTGAAAAAAGTGGATGGTATTTTGATGGGGATTGCATTCAATGTGTAGATGGCTCTAGGTAGCATTGACATCTTCACAATGTTTGTTCTTCCAATCCATGAGCATGGAACGTTTTCCCATTTCTTTGTGTCTTCTTCAATTTCTTTCATGAGTATTTTATAGTTCTCTGAGTACAGATCCTTTGCCTCTTTGGTTAAATTTATTGCCAGGTATCTTATGGTTTTGGGTGCAGTTGTAAATGGGATCGACTCCTTGATTTGTCTCTCTTCTGTCTTGTTGTTGGTGTATAGGAATGCCACTGATTTCTGTGCACTGATTTTATATCCTGCTACTTGACTGAATTCCTGTATGAGTTCTAGCAGTTTTGGGGTGGAGTGCTTTGGGTTTTCCACATACAGTATTATATCATCTGCAAAGAGTGAGAGTTTGACTTCCTCTTTGGTGATTTGGATGCCTTTGATTTCTTTTTGCTGTCTGATTGCTGTGGCTAGGACTTCTAATACTATGTTGAATAGCAGTGGTGAGAGTGGACATCCCTGCCGCGTTCCTGACCTTAGGGAAAAAGCTCTCAGCTTTTCCCCATTGAGAATGATACTCGCTGTAGGTTTTTCATAGATGGCTTTTATGATATTGAGATATGTACCCTCTTTCCCTATACTCTGAAGAGTTTTGATCAAGAAAGGATGCTGTACTTTGTCAAATGCTTTTTCTGCATCTATTGAGAGGATCATATGATTCTTGTTTTCTTTTGTTAATGTACTGTATCACGTTGATTGATTTGCGGATGTTGAACCAGACTTGCAGCCCAGGGATAAATCCCACTTGGTCGTGGTGAATAGTCCTTTTAAAGTACTGTTGGATCCTATTGGCTAGTATTTTGGTGAGAATTTTTGCATCCATGTTCATCAACGATATTGGTCTGTAATTCTCCTTTTAGATGGGGTCTTTGCCTGGTTTTGGGGTCAAGGTAATGGTGGCCTCATAAAAGGAGTTTGGAAGTTTTTCTTCCATTTCTATTTTTTTAAACAGTTTCAGGAGAATAGGTATTAATTCTTCTTTAAATGTTTGATAAGAGTTCCCCTGAGAAGCCATCTGCCCTGGGCTTTTGTTTGTTTGGAGATTTTTGATGACTGCTTCAATTTCCTTAGTGGTTATAGGTCTGTTCAGGTTTTCTATTTCTTCCTGGTTCAATTTTGGTAGTTGATACATCTCTAGGAATGCACCCATTTCTTCCAGGTTATCTAATTTGCTGGCATAGAGTTGCTCATAATATGTTCTTATCATTGTTTGTATTTCTTTGGTATTGGTTGTGATCTCTCCTCTTTCATTCATGATTTTGTTGATTTGGGTCATTTCTCTTTTCTTTTTGATAAGTCTGGCAGGGGTTTATCAATCTTGTTAATTCTTTCAAACAACCAGCTCCTAGTTTCATTGATCTATTCTACTGTTCTTTTGGGTTCTATTTCATTGATTTCTGCTCTGATTTTTATGATTTCTCTTCTCCTGCTGGGTCTAGGCTTTATTTGCTGTTCTTTCTCCAGGTCCTTTAGGGGTAGGGTTACGTTGTGTATTTGAGACCTTTCTTGTTTCTTGAGAAAGGCTTGTATTGCTATATACTTTCCTCTCAGGACTGCTTTTGCTGTATCCCAAAGATTTTGAACAGTTGTGTTTTCATTTTGATTGGTTTCCATGAATTTTTTTAATTCTTCTTTAATTTCCTGGTTGACCCATTCATTCTTTAGTAGGATGCTCTTTAGCCTCCATGTATTTGAGTTCTTTCCGACTTTCCTCTTGTGATTGAGTTCTAGTTTCAAAGCACTCTGGTCTGAAAACATGCAGGGAATAATTCCAATCTTTTGGTACCGGTTGAGACCTGATTTGTGACCTAGGATGTGATCAATTCTGGAGAATGTTCCATGGGCACTAGAGAAAAATGTGTATTCCGTTGCTTTGGGATGGAATGTTCTGAATATGTCTGTGAAGTCCATTTGGTCCAGTGTGTCATTTAAAGTCTTTATTTCCCTTGTTGATCTTTTGCTTAGATGATCTGTCCATTTCAGTTAGGGGGTGTTAAAGTCCCCCACTATTACTGTATTGTTGTCAATGTGTTTCTTCGCTTTTGTTATTAATTGCCTTATATAATTGGATGCTCCCATGTTAGGGGCATAGATATTTACAATTGTTAGATCTTCTTGTTGGATAGACCCTTTAAGTAGGATATAGTGTCCTTCCTCATCTCTTATTACAGTCTTTGTTTTAAAATCTAATTTTTCTGATATAAGGATTGCCCCCCCCAGCTTTCTTTTGGTGTCCATTAGCATGGTAAATGGTTTTCCACCCCCTCACTTTCAAAATGGGGGTGTCTTTGGGTCTAAAATGAGTCTCTTGCAGACAGCATATTGATGGGTCTTGTTTTTTAATCCAATCCGATAGCCTGTGTCTTTTGATTGGGGCATTGAGCCCATTTACATTCAGGGTAACTATTGAAAGGTATGAATTTAGTGCCATTGTATTGCCTGTAAGGTGACTGTTACTATATATTGTCTCTGTTCCTTTCTGATCTATGATGCTTTTAGACTCTCTCTTTGCTTAGAGGACCCCTTTCAATATTTCTTGGAGGGCTGGTTTCATGTTTGCAAATTCCTTTAGTTTTTGTTTGTCCTGGAAGCTTTTTATCTCTCCTTCAATTTTCAAGAGAGTCTAGCTGGATATAATATTCTTGGCTGCATATTTTTCTCATTTAGTGCTCTGAAGATACCATGCCAGTCCTTTCTGGCCTGCCAGGTCTCTGTGGATAGGTCTGTTGCCAATCTAATGTTTCTACCATTGTAGGTTACCTATCTCTTCTCCTGAGCTGCTTTCAGGATTTTCTCTTTGTCTCTGAGACTCATAAGTTTTACTATTTGATGTCCGGGTGTTGACCAATTTTTATTGATTTTGAGAGGGTTTCTCTGTGCCTCCTGGATTTTGATGCCTGTTTCCTTCCTCACATTAGGGAAGTTCTCTGCTATTATTTGCTCCAATAAACCTTCTGCCCCTCTCTCTCTTCCTTCTTCTTCTGGGATCCCAAGTATCCTTTTTTTTTTTTTTAAAGATTTTATTTATTTATTTGAGAGAGAGAGAATGAGAGATAGAGAGCACGAGAGGGAAGAGGGTCAGAGGGAGGAGCAGACTCCCTGCCGAGCAGGGAGCCCGATGTGGGACTCGATCCCGGGACTCCGGGATCATGACCTGAGCTGAAGGCAGTCGCTTAACCAACTGAGCCACCCAGGCGCCCCTGGGATCCCAAGTATTCTAATGTTGTTTCATCTTATCGTATCGCTATCTCTCGTATTCTGCCCTCATGATCCTGTAGTTGTTTCTCTCTCTTTTTCTCAGCCTCTTTATTTTCCATCATTTGGTCTTCTATATCGCTGATTCTCTCTTCTGCCTCATTTATCCTAGCAGTGAGTGCCCCCATTTTTGATTGCACCTCATTAATAGCCTTTTGATTTTGACTTGGTTAGATTTTAGTTCTTTTATTTCTCCTGGAAGGGTTTCTCTAATAACTTCCACGCTTTTTTCAAGCCCAGCTAGTATCTTTAAAGTCATGATTCTGAACTCAAGGTCTGAGATCGTACTAATGTCCGTATTGAGTAGGCCCCTGGCTGATGGTACTATCTCTTGTTCTTTTTGCTGAGGTGATTTTTTTCGTCTTGTCATTTTGTCCAGAGGAGAATAGATGAATGAGAGAACAAAATGCTAACAGGTTAACAACGTCCCCAGCAAATATACTCTATACAAATCAGAAAAGTTCTGAAACCAGGGGAAAAGAAAGGGAAAGAAAGAAAAAAGAAAGAGAAAAGAAAGAAAAAAAAAAACAAAAAGAAAAAGATAAAAACAAATCAGAACAATACAAAAAAAAATAGAATATGATCAAATATGATCAGGCTAGTGCATAGATGAGTGCCACACACTAGATTTTGGGTGTAATTTGGTCTGTTAGAAGAAAGTGCCTCCTAAAATTTTAAAAGAAGAAAGACTTATATATGTACAAAATAAGGGTTGATACAATGAAGGGATGGAAGATGACTTAAAAGATGAAAATTATAAAAGATTTTATAAAAGGAATTGATAGATAAGAAGTTGTTTGAAAAAAGAAAGAAGAAGATTTAAAAAAAAAAAGGGAGAGAATGTGATCAGGCAGGAGACTAGAACAGAGCCATACACTAGTGATTTAGGGTATATTTTGATCTGTTAGAAGAAACTGTATCTCAAAATTTTAAAGAGAGAACAACTTATATATATATATATATATATATATATATATATATATATATATATATGCCAAAAATAAGGGTAACTACTATGAAGGGATAAAATATGACTCTAAAAATGAAAAATAAAAAATGTTTTTTTAAAAAAAGATTGATAAGATGTTAACTGAAAAAGGGAAAAAGAAAAATTAAAAAAACAGTTAAAAAATTAACTTTGAAAAACTAATGAATCATGGTAAAAAAAAAAGCCATGAATTCTATGTGCAGTATTCCCCTAGCGCTGGAGTTCTCCCGTTCTCCTTGATCGGTAAACTTGGTCTTGGCTTGCTGGCTGTTCGTGCTCATCTTCTGGGGGAGGAGCCTGTTGCTGTGGTTCTCAAATGTCTTTGCCGGAGGTGGAATTGTCCCACCCTTGTTGGTCCAGGCTAAGCAATCAGCTCGGATTTGCTCAGGAGCTTTTGTTCCCTGCAAGCTCTCGGTACAGCTTTGGAGGACCAGGGTGAACATGGTGGCCTCCCAATCTCCACCCGGAGGAGCCCAGAACTCGGGGCCCCACTCCTCAGTGCGCCCCCAGAGAAAAGCAGTCACTCCCGTCTCCCCGGTCTCCTGCCGCACTCCATGCTCACCCGGCCTGTGACCGAGCGTTTTTCTCTCTGGCACCCGACCCCGTGTGGAGTCTCCAAACCCAGCAGATCCCTGCGGTGCGCTCCCGCGCCGCTCCTCCTGGGGAAAGAAGGGGAGTCTCCCCGGCTCTGCCGCTTGTTGGGTCCCTGCTGGAGGAGCAGTGGCCCGACTGGGCCGCGGATCACAGTTTATGGCAACCCCGAGCTGAGAGCCCGTGCCTCGGCTCCGTCTCTGCAGCCGGCTTCCCCGCTCCGATACCTGGGAACTCTGCCGCACTCAGGCACCCCCGGTCTTTCTGTGACCCCGAGGGCCCTGAGACCACACTGTCCCGTGAGGGTTCCACCCCCCGCTTAGCCACTGGAGCAAGCGACGTCCCTCCGCGGAGCCGACTTCTAAAAGTTCCGATTTTGTGCTCCGCGGCTCTAGCACTTGCCAGAAGCGGCCGACGGAGGCCCCCTCCCCTGCCGTCTATCCTCCCGAATATCGCCTCGGAGTCACTTCTCCGCATGTCCTACCTTCCAGAAAGTGGTCGCTTTTCTGTTCAGAGAGTTGTTGCTATTCTTCTCTTCGATCTCCTGTTGAGTTCGTAGGTGTTCAGGATGGTTTGATCCCTATTCAGCTGAATTCCTGAGACCAGATGAAATCCAGGTCTCCTGCTCCTCCACTGTCTTGCTCCGCCCCGCCCAGATACATTTGTTACTTAAATTTCGGCATAACCCTTTTTATTCACTTACCCAGAATCCTTCTGTGAGAGCTATAGTTTCTCAACCCAGCCAGATTTTCAAAAGTGGCTAGGTAGATTGTCTTGTAGATTATCAGAGTAGACGTGTGTGTGTGTGTGTGTGTGTGTGTGTTGAGATTCTTTCGCCAAGATTTTTTTTTAATGTTTTTTTCCTGAAAAAATTTCTCTGATCATTTGATTTCATAATCTTGTCTTGACTAAATAAAAGAGAGGTTCTGCCCTGCAGGCTTCCTGATTCCCATTTTCCTGTCTCTCCCATTACAGACAGCAGCAGAAATAGGAATTTGATTAGGCCCAATTGACTGAGAGATTTTGAGGGTTAGGACTGTGTCTTTTGGACTTTATATCCCTTGTAGATGAACAGCATCCAGGCTATAATTAACACTCAATAAATATTTGACAAATGAATGGATGGATGGATGAGTACGGGAATCTCTGAACTGATATATATAAATCACTATGACTTTTTCTCCTATATTAGAAATAATTTTACACGACCATCTATCTTTTCATATAAATTTTGTATCTCTCACTATTGATGGGTCTAGGATGAAATAAAAATGTTGAATGAAATAATTTCATTACCAATGAGCTTAATGACAACATCAATTATTAACTTGTCTAGGACACAGAGTTACAAAATCCTTGGGTTACACCATCTTCATAAAAAGACTAGCATCTGGTCTAAAGAAAAGAAATTCTAAATAACATGCCAAAAATCAAACAAGCCAAAACAGTGGAATGGCTTTATCAATGGAAACGGGAAATGGTTTTACTCTAGGAGGTGGTACAGCATGAGAGTGAGAGTATGGACTCTAGAGCCAGAATACCAGGGTTTGACTCCTGGTTACACTCACTGGCTGGCTGTGTGACCCTGAGCAAATGAGTTAAACTCTCTGTGCTTTATCTGTAAAATGAGAGGATACCTGCACTTATCTCATTGGGTTGTTGTGAGAGTTCAGTGAACATACATGAACTTTTAGATCAATAACTGGCACACAGAAAAAAATTCAGTAAGTGTTGGTTGTTGTTGTTTTATAATTGTAAGGTAATACAACAAACATGGTATTAAAGAGCTAAAACTACTTTACAGCAAATAATTGCCTGTAAGTTGGGTTCAGCCCTTCCTTTGTCACAGACTTCCTAAAGACTCTAGCTCAGTCTACTGAAAACACCAGGAAGCCAGAGTGTCGAATCAGATCCCTGTCATGTTGGTTAATTTTTCTCTCTCCCTTGCTATAAATTATTTCCCAGCCACAGATACCTTTCTGTCCTCAGACCCATTCCCCAAGAAGGCAGCACGTACACTGCTGGTGGGGGGGGGGGGGTATTTTTAAAACAGAACTCTAGTCACCACCTCAGAATACTTCCACAGCATGCCATGAGTACAGTCTGTAGTTAGCTAGTTCCTGTCAGACCTCAGCCCCTGAGGCTCCAGGGATTTGAAAGAACTGTCCTTACCATGTGGAATACACTGTCCTTGTTGGTTAATTTTATAAGCCAAATGGACTGGGTTAAGGGATATCCTGAAGGCCTGTAAAACATTATTTCTGGGTGTGTCCATGAGAGGGTTTGCAGAAGAGATTAGAGTTACTATCAGCAGAGCTCCCTCACCAATTCAAGTGGGCATCACCTAATCCTTTAAGGGCTTGAACAGAACAAAAATGCAGAGAAGGGGGAATCTGTGCTTTTTCCCTGAGCCTGGATGTTCATCTTTTCCTGCCTCAGATATTGGCACTCCTGATTCCTGGGCCTTTGGACTCAGACTGAATTTTGTACCAACAGCGTTCCTGGGTCTCCAGGTTGTAGACTCAGGTGGTGGGGCTTCTCAATCTCCAAAATCACATGAGCCAATTCCTATAATACATCTCTTCTGGGCGCCTGGGTGGCTCAGTTGGTTAAGTCTCTGCCTTTGGCTCATGTCATGATCTTAGGGTCCTGGGATCAAGCCCCACATTGGGGCTCCCTGCTCAGCACGGAGTCTGCTTCTTCCTCTCCCTCTGCCCCTCCCCCCTGCTCATACTCTCTCTCAAATAAAAAAAAAGTCTCTTACATATATTTCTATATATCCTATTAGTTCAGAATTTTTGGAAAGCCTTGACACACACACTCCTCTTTTTCAGTTAGCCAATAGCTTCTTCTCACCAAGTGGTACTTACCCCAGGATGTCTCCTACCAGGTACCCTTCCTGCCCCCGCTCTACCACACTGAGCATCTTTAACAGCAGCGCTTACTCGCTGGGATTTCTGTTGTCTATAACCTGCTTCTCTTTCTCACTAATCCACGAGGGCCTTGATGAAAGTATCTCTGTGTCCCCAGGGTCTGTGACAGCACATTGTACTTATTTGGAAAACAATGACTATTTGTCTTAAAATATGATTTATCACAAGGGGAATAAGGCAAGGGAACTAGATACAGAGAATCTCAACTATTGGAAAAATCCAAGACAAGTATGTTCCTGCGTCTAGATCTGAATCATCTTCGAATGTGGAAAACCACACATGCAATCCTAATGTGGACTGGCTTCATGACATGGGGTAGAACCAGTTAAAGTTCATTCCAGTCATAAGATAGACCCTAGGCTGCCTTGCCACTTTTCTTATCCCTCTGGTTTCTCCCAAGAACACCAGCCAGCCACCTTTCCATCTTCCCACCTGCAATGGGAACACCTCTCTTGGGGAATCAAAGGAATCCTGGTGCAACTGATTACAGAGGTTCGGTGCTTTTTATCATTGTCTGGAAATAGGTTCATTAGAGTAGAGATTAATCAAGTGTTTTCTGTATAATCTACATCCACCTAGCTCAAAGATGGCCCAAATTAACATTAACAAGTCATTTAATGTTCACCTGCAAGATCTTAAAAAAAACTTCATGGATGGAAATGGGTTAGACATTTATGACCTCTTAATGACCTCAGTCGCCGAGGCAAAGCAACCATAAGAAATTTATGTTAGAAAGTCTTAAAAAAAAAAAGTAAAGTCTTTATAGAGTAGATTATCAAATCTATAACACTATTGTCAGAATTGCTAGAGATTATAAACAATGCACTAATTTCATTTTTAAAATTTTTATCATAAAACAGAACTTCAATATACAAAAGCGTAAGGAGGATTTATAACAGCACCCATATACCCATTTTATAGATCTAACCCATGTTAACATTTTACTTACTTGTCTCACATCCTTCCTAAATACACACACACATACATACCATTAGAACAAGTTCAATTAAATACTTTAGCCAGTGCCCACATCCTATCCCTTTTTTGCCTCCCTGGTAACCCCACCTGACAAGAGCATTCTTCTATCTTGTCAATGTTTTTAAACTTTTACTACATACGATTGTATCCATAAACAGCTCGTATTTTATCATCCTGTATTTACCCACTTAACAGCCTATATTATTGTACTTCTTTCTTTCTTCATCTCCGTCCCTTCCAACCCCTTGCTTATTTCTGGAAGCAAGTGCATTATAAGATTCAGTAGTCCCCAGAAGTGACAGTTGGACCAGCTCTCCAAGCCAATCCATGTTCTTGCTCCTCAGAGAGATCACACAAGCAGGCCATCTTCTCTTTTCCCCCTGCCTCTCCCCATGAGACAAGCCTTCCACACGTATTCACCCAACCTTTCTGTCTGCTCATTTCCTACTCAGGGAAAAATATCCATCCCTCACTTCATTTCATTTTTGATCTATCTCCTCACAAGTGACAATAATCCTGGGGAATAAAGGTGAGAGTTGCATTAGGCATTCACCTCCATCAACAACAAAGAAATGTTACAGGCTTAGAAGTAAAATAATGGTAAAGAAGCAGGGAGGCCATCTCTCAAGTCCTAGACACTGCCCAGAAATGGATCTGAGAATTCCAGTCACTTCATCTCTTTCCCCATCCTCCTTAAATGCATATGCTTTTTCCTCATTAAAACAAGTATAATTTACATATATATTTTTTCTAAGTTGTTGAACATAAATTATCAACATTAGTAACATTTCCTGATGCTATTTATTGAGGATAAAAAATTCCCAGACACTTTGTGAGTCAAAGAGTTCTTTGGTGATGTATTTTGAGAATCTGCAAATAATTCAGGACATTTTTCTTATGGGAAAATATTTGGGAGATTGCCTGAGTGAACCACCTCCTAGGTGTCCGTACACATAAAACACAAATCTCACAGTCAATAAATATCGGTAGAGTTACACTTGGTAGAGTTAACTGCTGCTGCTAGTATCAACGAAATGCAGGCAGGAGGGTGTCATGCAGGACAAAAATGCACCACACTGATGCAAATTCAAACATGATGTGATCCATTATTGCCCCCACCTTCTGCTGCTCAGCAACCTAGCGTTTCATTTACACATGATTATGCAACCCTGGATCTTATGTGATGAGATACTGGGCTCTATTTTTAGCACCGTGGTGTGTGTGTGTGTGTGTGTGTGTGTGTGTGTGCGTGTTTGTTGTTGTTGTACGCTGTTCCTGTCTCTACCCATCCTAACCAAAATCACCTTTCCCCTCTCTCCACTTCTGCTCTTCACTTGGATGCATTCACTTCAAAACATACTCAACTCTCCCATAACTATTCAACAGGAAAGAACACCAAATATATGTGGAAGTGAGTGCATTCTTTGAGTCAGAATCATAGAATTCCAAAGCTATAGTAAAAACTCTCTGGCTTCACAGCTGAGGAAACTAAATTTAACTTCCCTAAAGTCACATGGCTCAGTAGTGACAGTTCCAGAGCTAGAACCCAGGCCCTCTGACTCCCATTTCTGTGCCTCAGTAGACTTCGTGTTCTTGTGGGGCTGTCCAGGGCCCACCTGTCACGGCTTTCTCCATGAGTTTGATGACGGCTGGGAAAGATTTCCAAGCCAGGGGAACATCTCCAGGATAAGTTTCTTCTCTCCCCTAAGCTTTCCAAAATCTCCTTCCCAGAGACCACTGGGATATTGACATCACTCTTTACTATCCCACATTTGGATTTGAATTGTTAGGACACTCATCTTTTCTAGATGCAGAAAATCACTGTAGTTAAGACCTCAGATGGGGAGGGGGGCACCTGGGTAGCTCAGTCGGTTGGGCATCTGACTCTTGATCTCAACTCAGGTCTTGAGCTCAGGGTCCTGAGTTCAAGCCCCAGGTTGATGTGGAGTCTACTTTAAAAAAACACAAAAACACAAAAACAAACAAGCAAACACCTCAGGTGGGCCTGCGTCAGACTGGCCTCTCCCAGGACAAGCTGAATGGAAGCCCATATACCGTGGAGCTGGTGAAGCCCTACCTACAGTGCCCCTCCCTTGCAGAGACTCCTCCTGCAGGCCTATACCTAAATTTGTATTCATTTCTTTCCTCAGAGGCTCTTCAAACAGTGTAATTCTCAGGCCCCGAAGAACCTGGATCTTCCCTAAGCTGCATGAACTTAGGAAAATCATCACTAACATGAGTTTTTCTCACCACGAAAATGAGGATAATAATCCTTACTTTGTAGTACGGTTGTACAGATCAGTTCTTTTAGTGTATGTCAGGTTACTCATTCCAGTGTCTGACATATAGTCAGTGCTCAGTGAACATATTCTTATTATTGCTGACTATCTAGTCTTGCCTGGAAGAGAGTAAATGGGAGCTGTGAGCTTCTAAGATCCATGATCAACATTAATTGGGTAAGCAATCAGAGGCAAAAACCCAGGATACTTGTCTAAGAAAAAGACCCCTCAATCACTTTATGAACATGCATCAGCATCAAAAAGTATGTTCCAGGAGGAGGAGATGAGGCTAGAATACTGTTTCCTCCTGAAAATTACTGAACAGAGCCATCTGTCTGCACATCACTATGGGACCAACTTTTATAAAGGTGTCCACCAACCCACCAACTAGTTCAGTCTACAAACGAGTTCAGTTTTACTGAACTGCCTGCTTCCCTCATTTGCAGACCTTTACAGCATCTTCAGTTGCGGTGTTCCCTCTCGGGGATGGGGGAGCAAATGTGGGAAGGGCCAATTAATTTCCCAAGGCTGGCACTCCTCCATGAGGCACTCAACCTCACCACCTCCCTTGTCCAACAGGAGGTTATGATAACAAAGTAAAGACAGAGCTGTCCTCCACGTCACCGAAGGAAGGCTCTCTAGGTGGAGACTGGGTTATTTATTTTTGCAGAGGGAAGAGGAGAACAGGAGGCAAAAGTTCTTTAGATCTCACGGCAGCATCTGGCTAGCTGAGTTATCCATCATTTTGTTCTTACATTGGTCCATTTACATTCACAGGAGCAGGAGGTGAGCAGCAGAGACATCTCTCAGTTGTGTGTTTCCATAATGTCCCCCCATCCTTCACCCCTTCTGTGGTTTTTCTCTGCATTTAGAAAGTCATTGAGAAATGTTAATGGTCTGGGGGAAAACGAGCGATTGGGGAATGACGAATGGGCGAGTAGTGGAATGAGGGTATGCAGCTAATGATTTCCTACAAGTGATGATTAAACATCGTTCCTCCATCTCTCAGCACCTAATTCTCCCCAAGGCTGATTTATGGAAGACACCCTAACGTACAGTTCCTGCAGTTTTATTAGCCAGGAACAATTTAGTCATGAGAGCTAGTCTGCCCCTGCTTCTCATTTTCTTCCAGCCCAAGAAGAAAGAAATGATAAAATGTAAAGAACAACCAGGGCCTCATTCTCTTAATACTAAAAAGACAAAATAGCATAATACAGAGACCACTAAAGAGGTAGGTAATCATCAGAGGGATAAAGTTTATGATGATAAAGTCATTATGTCATAGAAGTCATTACTTTGTCCCAGAGGGGAAGGTTCCTACAGTTCCCATAAATGGAAACCTGCTGTTGCTATTTCAGTCCATCTAAAAATAAACTGTACACCTCATTTTTCCAAATGTCAGAGTGCCTGCCATTACTCCTTCAGGAAAGTTTATAAGGTTACCGGAAGTACCCAGACATAACGTGGGCGCTGTGGCTTTTAAAAGCGATGATTAAAAAAAAAAAAAAAAAAGTTCCCATTGTGGGCAAAGAGAAATTAGGACCATGTGAAGATCGTCCAAAAGAATGTGGAGTCATCGGGATCTGTCCCTCCCTAACAGAATCAACCTGCTGGTTTTCTGTCCAAGATTTTACTTTCTTCCAAGATGCTATATCAGGATTTTCACAGTGTCTTGGTGGCATCTAAAATCATGGCTTTCAAATGCAAGTGTTGCAAAAGGAGATGGGGGGGTCTGTGGTTTTTGGAAGAAAGCCAAAAGAAATAAATCAGTATTAATTAATTCCTTAATAATTTAATAATATGCATTAATACCTTAATTACATAAGATCTAACATTTATTGGATATTTATTTGATGCTTATACTACCTATGTACTTTGCAAAGATTATTTTGTTCTAGCCTTATCAATCTTAGCTGGAAGTTGCTATTATTATTTCTACTTTACAAGTGAGGGAACAGGGAAATTAAACAATTTACCCAAGGTCACATGCCACTAAGCAGTATTTGATCTGAAGAAGTCTGATGCTAGAACCTGGCTTCTAGCCCGAAGGTACCACAATCCGCTCCCTGTCTCCCCCTATGACATTCACCTTCCACTGGCCCATGGACTGTAATAAACATAAATTAATCCCAGAGTATTTGGGAGTTCTGAACGAAACATGAGTCCTATAATACTTTGGATGAAATGCAGAGTTCTGAACTGATCTGCATAGGAACACATTTCCCTACGAAGATACAATTCAGAACTCCTTCAAGCCACAGAAACCTCTGTCAAACCTGATCATGCTCTTTATCTAGCCTCACACAGTAGTAGTTTATATTGTTTTTGTTTTAAAGATTGATTGATTTTGGAGAGAGCAAAGGCACGAGCAGTGGGAGGGGCAGAGGGAAAGAGAGAGAGAGAATCCTCAAGCAGACTCCCTGCTGAGTGTGGAGCCTGACCCCGGGAGCTCGATCCCACAACCCTGAGATCATGACCTGAGCCGAAATCAAGAGTGGGATGCTTAACTGACTGAGCCACTGAGGCACCCCAGTGTTAGTTTAAATTCTAACAGAAATGGATCCTTGTCAGCGGGATCAGAACCTTTCCAAGGGCAACTGAGTCACCCATCATGTAACCCAGAGCACTTAGTCAAACCTGCAACAGATGCTCACTAAGCACCTCAGTGCCGGGGATGGAGACTGCAGTGATGTGGAAGAGCAGACTTGGTCTTTCTCACCAGGCTTCTCACCCAGTGTTATGAGACAGTCACTAATCAATTAATTACAACACAGAAGGCAAGTAACCAGAACCACCGTTCTAAAGGAATGATGCGTGGTCTCTGGGAGCAGTAGTCTGAACTATTCTCGGGGCTAGAAAACACTTCCTTGATTGAGAGAAGAAGAAAATGAGAAGATGTTAACTAGAGGGTCAGTAAGAGGTTTCCGGGCAAAAAGAGACTAGGTAAAGTTCTTATAGCAGGAGGGAGTTGGGTATTTGAGAAACAGAAAAGAATACCGGTAGGTATGGAGCATGAAAAACAAAGGGTCTTAGGATTCCAGATGAGGTGTGTGTGTGTTGGGGACGAAGGAGCACAGACCAGGATGAGCTCTGGAGGCCACAGTAAAGTTTTTGGTTTTAAGTATAAAAGCAGTGGGAGGCCATGGGGATACTGACTCGGAGTCAAAATAAATACACAGATAGCATTTCAGAAGCCTTAACGATGGCTTATTTCAAGATCTCCCTCCCTTTAAGAGAAAGAATGCTAATCTCTGCACCAGAGATGAGAGTGTGCAAGCTTCCCTCAAGTGGAATGAAATGCCCAGAATCTTACTCATCCTACATTTCAAGATCAGAATCAGGAAGAGAATCTGGGTTTCTGGAATTCAGATCTGCATTTATATCCTGCTACCCTCTGGTCAACGAGCAAAGAGTCACAGGTGGCAGAAGTACTTATGGTTCAAGACTAGAAATTCTAAATCAGCTTAGAGTCATAATGGCCCAGATAAGAGGACCAGAGGGAGAAAAATAAAAAGAAACGCCTGAGGGATTTGGGGGACAGAGCCAAGATCAGACCATTTGCCATTTAAACCAAACATATCCATTTCCTTTTCTGTTTTCCAAGGATATTCCAAAGCTCTGTGACCCTTGGTCAAGTCACTTAACCCCACAGAGCCTTGGTTTTCTCCTTTGTAAAATCAGAGTTAATAAATCCTTCCCAAAATTGTCATTGAAGGGATCAAAGAGAATGGCAGTGAAAGTACTTTGCACTTGGGCAACTGCTCAGTAAAAATTAGGTCACTCTTCTAGTTCACAACAGAACGTTAAAGTTGATAGCTAAGGAAGTGATCCATTTCCTCGTCTGTGAGAACCAGAATACCAATACCACCCACTCATCCTACCTGAAGGCATGCTGTAAGACTAAAATGAGATGATGCAGAGGAACTCTGGCTGCTGAGATACGGCAAGAACAGCAGTAACCAGTCCACGCAAGAAGTCTGCCAAGAGGACCAGGCTTTCCCTACGCTGCTTCAGAAAGCAGCATTGGACATCAATCGTGAACAAGCTCGCCTAGACATCCAGAGAGGACAGGAATTTATAAGGGCAGGACCAATCTTATACTGTTAATAGTTGTCGATAAATTCTCTGCCTAATGAACAATTTTCAAAACCCAAGATATGTCACTCTCTAGGAAGGGGTTGCTGCATAATTACTTACAGTTGAAAGGATTGGAGGACGGGGAGGGAAAAAAAAAAAAAACACGTGCTAACTGGATTCAAGTTTGGTCAACTCACCTTGGACCAAACTATGGCCAGAGCTATGTGAATAGCCAATTTTCTTGCTTAAAACACCTAAGTGGCTTCCAATCAGCCTCTTAATAAAGGCTAAAGTCCTTACTATTATTTATAAGATGGGCTCAGCCTACCTCCCCGCTGTCAACAACCCTCTTAGCTTCTGTCTACCCTCCCGGATGCAGCCATATTGAGCAGCTCTCCTTTCCCGCAGGCTCGGGATCCGTCACCTCTGGGTTGGTTGGCACTCGCACGTGCTGTTCCCCGGCTCATAGCTCTCCTACCTGGCCACGAGCCTCTAAGGGCGGGGGCTTTCTCCATCTTACAAACGATCATATCCCCAGTGCCCAACATATAGTGCTTCCTCTAGAAGTTCCACGCATGAATAAATGAATTCCAGAAGAGGGATTTGAAGTCTTCAGAGCAATCCTTACCCAGAGCCCAGGAAATCTGTGAGAAAAGAGCCCTGTGGTCTTGTTTTTTTTTTTTTTTTTTTAAGTGGAACACTAAAGGAAATTTGTGGGGGACATATCTCATTGTGTGGGCCTTTTCTGCATATTTTAGGGTGTTTGTCACTCATTCCTGGCTCCAGGCATTAAATGCTACTCTTACCCCTTCCACCCTCGAGTCGTCATGAAACTTATAGGCGACCCGCCAGCACCGTCACTATATATATATATATATATATGTTCTCAGATGCCCCTGGGGGATGTGCTGTTCCCAACTGAGAAAGATGGCAGAGCCTCCAAGGCATCTGGGTTCTTGCGTAACTAGTATGGTTAAATCTCAGCCTCTGGCCACTTTCTTTCCTTGTCATTTTAGTGGATGTCCTTTTTTAGGGGCCAGCTCTCAGGAAATAAGCCCATGTGTGTCAGGACTGGCTGACTGCCCCGGTGGGTCCGTCTCCCTCCATGCTGCATCTCCCTCCCTTAGTAAAGGTGAAGTAAGACATTCTGTGCTGGAGAGAAGTCAGTGTGTAGCGAGAAAGCCCACGTGTATGAGTGCAAGTCAAGCAACAGCTGGGAAGAGATGAGAATCTAAATAAAAGCTAAAATCAAAGCATTCCGTATCTACCTTCTACAGCCAGGCAGGAAAGCACAGAAAGAAACAGAGGCACAAAAGAAGAAGTTGACATGCACACCAAAACAAGACAAAGGGGCAAGAAAACATAGAGGTGTACAAAGGGGTGGGCAGTCAATCAAGGAAGAATACAGGTTTCCCCCACTACTCCAAAAGTAGGGTATTCCTATAAAATCTCTTGTAAATCCAAATGGTGAAAAGCCAAGAAGAAGTTATCATTAATTTATATGGAAAAATTTTTGAGCATTCCCAGATCCCCCTAATAACCCCTTTTTCTTAGGCTTTTCTGATACCTTAGGACACATCTTGCTAAAGGATACACAAAATAAAGTGAGATAAAGCACGGATGCTCACAGACAGTTCAAAGATCTCTCAGCTTGATGCTGAGATGCTGAGGGTAGTTCTGGGGAAGGGACCTGGATGGGGTCCCCCTCGCTGCTCGGGGTGCATGCTGCTTCTATAACAGCTCACTGTAAAACCAACCCTGAACCTTATTTTTCCTTTTTGCCTTTTTTTTTTTAAATAAAAGCGAAAATCCTCTTTAGATTTCTTTCAGTAAGTGAAAACAGGTACTAGTAATGTCGGTGTTTGGTAAAAGTAAATTGGTGAAACGTGAACTTGAGAAAAGCAGGGGATACCTGTACCTAGAAGAGGGGGGTTTGGAGGTCAATCTAAAACCAATGGTACTTCATCTCTAAAAACATAAAAGGTCTTTAAGAAACGGCATTGATGAAGGGCGCCTGGGTGGCCCAGTCGATGAAGCATCTGCCTTCGGCTCAGGTCATGATGCCAGGGTCCTGGGATGGAGCCCCGCCCTGGGCTCCCTGCTCAGCGGGGAGCCTGCTTCTCCCTCTGCCCCTCCCCCTGTTCATGCTCTCTCTCTCTATCAAATAAATAAAATCTTTAAAAAAAAAAAAGAAAGAAATGGCATTGGTGCCCACTGCCTCTTGGAGAAGACAGGCCACCGGATTTGTTCTGGGATTTTGACATTTTTTGTGCCACTTTCCTTTATTTTTTTGCTCGCTCCAAACCCCAAAGAAAAGGCTTGCCCTCTCCTGGACCCTCGGTGGTTCTGGCTGCCCTGCTCCTCAGTGTTAATAATAACCTGGGTCTGAAGTGAAACATAGGATTGAATTTTCTGCACTTTCCATTCCATAGGGTACTAAATGTTTTCACTCTAATTTTGAACAGAGGCAAGGTGAACTGGTTTCTTCTTCATCTCCTAGGGAGGCAGCCAAAAGCCTGCAGTCATCCATCCCCACTTTTATTTGTCTTCCTGTATCTTTCTCTCTCCTTTCTTTCTCCCCTTTTGTCTTTTTCACAGAGTAGACAGCAGTGGAAAAGTCCATCAATACATATATACACACATTTTCTCCACCTGCGTCTCTTCCTCAGACAAATGTATGGATGATGCATCTCCCATCATTTAGCAATGAAAGGTTTCGGATAAATCTCAGACTTGGTGTCAGGCGTGCCCTGTTCGCTTTGGCCTAGTGAGGCTCCAAATGTGCTCCAGGGGAGAAGATGAAATCAAAAGGCTGGAGAAGGAAAAGAGGGTTACAAGGGAGAAGGGAGGAGGGGGAGAGAGAAAAGGCAGAGAGCAGCGATCACCAGGTAAAATGGAAGGACAGATTGGGTTTCCTCTCGAGCCTGGCAAAGCGTGCCAGCTAAAAGGTCAGCAGTGCTGCAGAGAAATACAAAAGGGTAAAAGGATGGAAACAAAGAAAGCTCTTTATGTGGAGATATTAGTGCTATCAGCGGCAATAAAATAGCACAACCGCAATCGAAGAGCATCAGAATGGAAGATGACACGGGCAAGAGGCTGGCTGGTGCTCTGAGGATGTGCTGAGCATGCGTCCCATGGCAGGAGCAGGCACATCAAAGCGCCACCGAGGATCCGTGGGGTCGGAGCCCCGTGACCCCAAGAACAGACATGACAGAGTTGATACGTGTGTCCACTTCCTGCCCCCCATACCCAACTCCCTCCAGCTTTGAACAACCACAGAGCAAAGGAAAAAACACAGACAGTGTCCTTTGAACAACCCTAATGTTCTTTGGTGGCTGGGGACTTCAAAACTCATGTGAGTCCTGGCATCTGCCCTCAGGAATCTCGTCATCTAGCTGGGCAAGAAAGACCTACATGTGTGGAAAAAAAAAAAAAAATGGATGGCCGTATTAATTAAGGCTGTGTTTCTCAAACTTGGAGGAAGCACAAATCCCCTTTTAAAGATAGATGTTCCCTTCAAGCTGTTAACTTAATTTTTAAAATAATAGCATTGCAATCTGCACCAACATGAAACATGATATTATCCTTAGGGCTCTCACCCCACAAAACTAACGAAATTTCAATGCATCGTTATAATTTAGGGGGATAGACGTTATCCTTCCATTGACACGAAACCGGTGATGTAGTTTCCATGATTTCGGCTTCCCTGGTGTTGGACCCGAGCGGCTGCGGTCATAGCCTAGGGAGACAGGAAGGTTCTCAACACGACTTTACTAAGGCTTCGTTCCTTAGGGCACAGGAGGTGTGGAAGGCTCAAAACCCTTGTTGCCAAGTTGTTCGGGCCTCACTACAGAGGACACGTGGGCCCCCGAGAGACATCAGAATACAGGGAGACCTGTGTCTAAGGAGGGACAGACTTGTGCTTCAGGGGCTCAGTGCTCTGATATTCAGAGTTCCCCACGGACAAGTTTTGACAGAGAGACAGCAGGGCATCTTTCCCCTCTCTCCTTAGTATAGTCTTGGTGTAGTAGATAGGACCTACAATTAGAAAGTCAGCTTTGATTCCTGCCTCGGATTACTCTTTCGGGTCCCTGAGCAAGTCTGTGCAACTCCTTGGAGCTGACCTGAACAATCAGCTGGTGCCTCATCACCAGCCAGACTCCTTGGCAAGCACAGCTAGCATGGAGACCGAGCAGAAGGAGTCCTGTCCCAGGGCCACACTGAGACCACGCCATATGATAATTATGCACAATATATTATGCATATAACAGAGATAAACATTCTCTAAAGGCATTTAGTCTCTGCTCTTAACTGATTCATATAGAAGGGCAATGAGGTCATGAAAGAGAATGAGTTTAAAAGGAAGAAGTTGTCAGGGAGGAGCAGATAGAATAGTCTCTTATAAACAGCGCCTTGATTTTGAAAGGACCAAAGAGAGAGGAGGAGAGGGAGAGAAGGAGGGAGGGAGGAAAGAAACACAGATTGGTTATTCTGTACTCAGGAGATCTTATTTGTGAATATCGCAAAATTTTGTGCGTGAATATTGCAATACTCTGGTCCATTAATTCTGCTAATTTACTGTCCCTTATCTAATCATATGTCCTTGATGTTTGGCTCGGAAAAGGCACTCACTAAAAAAAATAGCACAAATGTAACCACTCTTCATAAAACACAAAAGGTTTGGGCCACAGAGTCTGGTTTCATCTCGTTTCCTTCCTCGAAAATATAGTTCCCAATGTATCTATTTCGTGGAGGGTGGGGTAAGGCTGTCACCCTTCATGTCAGCCTTAAAAATATATCTATAACAATAAAGAGGGCACAGGGTGCCTTTCTGCCTGGTCTCTGACCCTTGGAAATGGTACAGGGGTGGTGAGGAGGAACAGGGCTGGGGTACTGAGCTTGCGGACTGTCCTTAGAGCATGGGACCCCACAAGGTGGTGACAACAGGGAAATGATCTGCCTACTTCTGCTGTCACCACATCATCTGAATCAAACTCATTACCTGGGGAAGTGCCTGGAAATCCCTCTATACCAGATAAAAGATGAATGACTTTGTCCCCTAAACCTGGATGGATTAAGACATATTTCAGAAACACATCTGTTTTGCTTCAACACTCAGCACACCACAAACCCACAGGCTACAAATGCTGGTTCCAACGAGAATGGAAAGATGGATAAGAAGAAAACCAGGAAAATTGGAACGGGTGGGGGAGGGCAGCGCTCTGAGCTAATGGAATTTCTGCTACATGATCTGAAAGCTTCATTTCGCCTTTTGGTCTCCATGATGGTGATGCCGCACACGAAGAGATTAGTGGAGGTTCCAGAATGTCCGCCTACGGCACATTAACTCCCCACTAAGATGGGCCACCGGGATTGGAATGTGATCCGCAGAACAGAGTAAGGTGAAAGTTAATTTATTCCATATATGTAACAAAGTAAACCAGGGTAATAAAGTGCTGCCTAAGAAAGATCGTTACATAACAATGTAGATAAATATGTTAGGGTGGTTTATAAAGAGAGTATTACCCCTTTAATGTTGAATGAGCGTTTCTAAAATTCTGGGACCAAATGAAAATAAAATAAAATAAAATAAAATTAAATTAAATTAAATTAAATTAAATTCTGGGACCTGTGATTAAAATACATTTTTCTCTAAAAGGGTCCTACTGTTGTCTATGTAATCCTGTCTCTATATATGATTTGCTTTTAAAAAAAAGCGATTGTTTTTTAGCTGATTTCAGTGCATCAGTGGTACATTGTTTTTAGCTGATTTCAGTTTACTAGAATATGCATACTCATAAACAAGAAAAGATGTGTAATCTCACTTATAAAGAAGATATTAAAATAAAAACATGAGATACAATTTTTCATCTATCAGATTAATGGGCATTCAATATTGGTGGGGTGTCTGCTGGAAATGGTTTTTCCCCTACACTGATCAATGTGACGTGGAGAGTAAGTGAGCAAAATCTTACAAAATATAAAATGCTCATTTGCCTTACCAGCAAACTCACTGCTTTATATTTATTTTGGAGTTACACTAGAAGGAAAATGCCAATGAATATTCCTGCCAACATTATTTTTCAAAGCAAAAACAACATGGCAACAACAAACACTATTGGACAACAAACCAAAGGTACAACAGTGGGAAATAAACTAGCGAAATAAATGATGTTATAGCCATAAAACAGAATATTACACAGTTGATAAAAAGAAAAAGATCATTCCCTGTGTATTGTTACAGAGGAGTTACCGGGATATATTGTTCAACAGAAGAGTAACTACAAACCATGTGCACAGTATGATTCCTTTTTGTATTAATCGTAATTACACACACAGTTATTTGACAAATTTTTTTTCTGCAGGAAATCTTAAGAGAATATTAAGAATCCTATCCTTTAGCAGGAAGAATTTTTTCATGTTTTTTATGTTTTTACACCTTTTATGTATTTCGCATTTTTTTTTTTTAAGTAGGCTCCTTGCCTAGAGCAGAGCTCAACACAGGGCTTGAACCCATAACCCTGAGACAGACCTGAGCTGAAATCAAGAGTCAGACACTTAACCAACTGAGCTTCCCCGGTGTCCCTATTTTGCAGTTTTATACATTTTATAATTTTTGTATGCTGAATTTTTTATATCATTTACATTTTCTAACTAAGGATATGTAATGTTTTCATTTACAAAATGTCATCAGCAAACTTTCTGGAAAATGGGGACATGGGCCGCTATTGTTTTCTTTTAAATATTTTTTATAATGTATCTAATAAAAATTTTCTTAAATTTTGCTTCCATGTTTGACTGTGGATTCCAAGGGAGAGTGGCAGGAAATCATGGCCTGTATTTGGTGCCCTCACTCCTAAGAAGGGGAAAAGGAAAGAGCTCCCTCTAGAGTCCTGGGCTGGAAATGCCCGGGGAGGCCGTGAAGAAAATGGCTGCCCATTTTCTATTTCCCTTATGCTAATGAGCACACGACTTAATTGCTGAAATACTGATCATTAAATTTTCATGTGACCTCATCTACTCCATGACTGCTAAACAGTGTCAATCTATGATTGGAAAAGTTTAAGTCACCATGTAATAGGGTCTCTTGTAATATTTTGGTGCAGAACTTAAATCGGAATTTGCCATGATAGTGTGAGTTTATTTAGTTGTGTAGTTATGCATTTCTACCAATAGACTGAAAGCTCCATGAGGCCAGCCTTCATATCAGCTTTCCTCTCCATTATTATCACCGGCACTAGGCTCATGACTGGCATCAAGTATGCTATAGACAAGGGAAGATCTGTTTACCAAACATCTATTAAGCACTTCCTCATTTAACAAATATTTATTCGATACCTGCTTTGGGGCCAGCCTGGTGCTAAATGCTGGGGATATAATGGTGAATCAGACAAACACGGTTCCCAGCCTCATGGGGCTCAAGGCCTACAGGTGGAGACTGATGTGCAAATTCAGGGAATTACAACACAGGGTGGTAAGTGTGAGGGACGGAGTACATGCAAAGAGTGTTCTGAGTACATAGTAAGGGATCTAGAGTGAGTTTCTTGAGAGGAGTGAATGAGTGGGACTTCACCAGATGTATGAAAAGGGTTTAGGCTGTGGGAACAGCAAGTTTAAAGACTCTACAGCAAAAGAAACTATGTCATGTTTGAGAAAGTAAAACCATTTCAATATGGAGGGCGATTACAGAACAAGGGCTGTATCTTGCAGGACCCTGTGTTAATCACAGTAAGAATGACATGCAATTATCAATAACAGCCAAATTATGTAAATAAAATCTTAAAAAAACACAATAGCCAAATTATGGAAAGAGCCCAAATGTCCATTGACTGATGAATGGATAAAAAAGAAATGGTATACATATACCATGGAACATTACTCAGTCATACAACAAGAATGAAATCCGGCCATTTGCAATGACAGGGATGGAGCTAGAGAGTATAATGCTAAGTGAAGTAAGTTGGTCAGAGAAAACCAAATACCATTATGATTTCACTCATATGTGGAATTTAAGAAACAAAACGAATGAGCAAGGGGGAGAAAAGAAAGAGAGAGGCAAACCAAGACACTCTTAATTATAGAGAACAAACTGCTGGTGACCAGAGGGGAGGTGCGAGGGGATGGGGGTAACAGGTGATGGGGACGAAGAAGTGCACTTGTGATGAGCATCGGGTGCTGTATGGAAGTGTTGAATCACTATATTGTGCACCTGAAACTAATGTTACATGTAGAGTAATTAACTGGAATTTAAATAAAAACTTCAAAAAATTTAAATTTTTTTTTAAAAAACGAAGGACATGCAAGAGGATCCAACTCCGTGTTTTCAATGGGGGTGGGTTGTGGGCAGGTGCCTTTTGGAAAGCTCTCTCTGGCTACAGCATAGAGAAGAGACTTCAGGGAAGAGAGACAAGAGGCGGAGAAAGGGACTTGGCTGGGACGAAGTACTGAGCGAAGCCCACCAGGCACCAAAACGGTGACTGCTCTCCACGGCCCTGGCTTCTGAACACAACAGCAAGGAATGCGAGCCCCCCATTCTAATCAGGAAAGAAACATCAGAGCATCTGGGAGAGAAGAAATAAGGAAACATGTTCTGATGGCCAGGCACTGACCGTGGGCTCCTGTCCCCAGCCTCGTGTTGGCAGCTGGCTTGATGAGACTAGTCACCTTGAGTTCTCCAGGTCGTACAGGAGCAACGGCCCAAATGGATCTTAAAGGAGATGTGTTAATGGCCCCGAATAGAAACTGATTAGTTACCAGAGGAAGGAAAAGGCTTAGAAAGACCACAGACCTGAGTGACAGCTTTGTGTCAGCCGTGGACTCGCCATGTCCCTCTTTAGTCTGTTTCCTCACAGATAAAATGCGGGAGGGGCATGTCCTAGTGTGATTTTTGAAATCTGATGTACACCACATGGCATTTTAATATGCTAAGTTTTCTATGCAATCTCACTTGGACCAAGATTTTAGCCCAAATGGCCGGCTCCTACCCAAGGTCCAGAAAAGACTGAACTTCCTCCGAGGGCTACCTCCCAATTCTTCACAGCTCCTTCGCAGAGTGCCGCATGGATATCCTTTCTTGTGGTATAGAAGGCACAGAAGCATGCTTGAAAGTTTGGCCTTTGGGGTCAGACAGCTCTAAGCAAAACATGCTTCACTTAATATTTTCCACACATGTGACCCAGAGCAAATCACTTGAACTTACAGAGCCTCCGTAACCCCATCTGTAAAATGGGGCTAATGATACCCCTCCTTAAGGGTTGATATATTTAAGAAAGACATGGCACAATGCCCAACACATAGATCTCAGCAAACAGCAGTTACTGGTCTCACAATTATCTATACAATTGATTATTCTTCATATACCAGATATTGATATCATTCCCTGAATTAAACATACTTCCCCTCTTTGTTCTCCTCAGCATATTATGATGTTACATAAATAACAAATGGGTCAGGCGAGCAGCAATAGGTCTAGTGTGGAGATGCCCCATGAACTTGTCTTGACCCAGTGGTCTACCTGGAGGCCCTTGAGACTTGGTGGCCCCACTTCTAGCCCCATCCCTAACAGGCACCTCTGCAGAGAGACTAGTGGCTACAGATGTAGACCAGGAGCAGGCCTTTGTGGATCAATAGAAGCCTTCGAAATGACACCAATCTGGCATCTGTGTCTAGCACTGCATTCACAACAAAAAATTAAAAAGACTTAAAGATAAAGACAAACAGCCCACCTCTCAAAACTGCATTAACTCAACCAACAGAAAAGAGCAGCCAGTGAAACATCCTGGGAAGGTAAGAGTTTCTTCCAGATGAATTCCAGGACTCAGGGTGTGGCTGGGGTGGGGGAGGGGGAGAAGAAGGGGGAGGAGATCTGTGTTCATCCCTCTCCCTATGCGGGTGAGTGTCTCCCATCTTGTCTTAGTCTAATGTTGATCTATAGGGAAAAGTGCCTCTGCCCTTTGCCTCTGGAATTGATGGTCTAGGGCTCTACTGTTATTGCCCCAGCTCTCTGAAAGATCTCTTGATTTATTCCCTTTATATTAGAAAACCATATCTTCTCATTATCTAGGAAGGTCACTGGAAGGGAGATATTTCTTCCAGCTTCAGTGGCAGATCACTTGGCCTTTTTTCCTATCTCTCTTGGCACGGCAGGGGCTCTGTGAGAATTGGAGGGGCAGGGACAAACAACGAAAGCCAATTTATTCCTGAGCAGAAAGCACAATGCAAGGACCTGGCAGAATATATAAATATGCAAAGCATGCTCGTCAGTTAGTGTCCTCGGTTTCTATTTCAACTTTTATTTCCAAAGCTAATTATTCCTGTCAATAGGAAGTCCTGCCTTAACTAAGATGGCTAGGGACCATTAGTCATCGGAAATGTTTTTGTGTTTCAGACTAGGCTTGAATTCCCCCATCCCATTCATTTCCCAGCAGGGACCTAGGCTCAGCTAACATTTTCAAGGGTGGATATCTATATTTAAACAAGATGTGACATTGTTCTAAAAATTATTTTCACGAGGAAATGATATGTACTCAATGTCTAAACTAAACTTATCCATATTAGCTTGCCCTTTCTTCTGGTCAAAGATAAACCGTGTATGTGTATGTGTTTAATTAGATGTACTAGAAGGGCCAGGATAACACTAGAACTGCTTAGAGCAATGACGTCAACATTCCCAGCCTACAAGTTGTTGCTGTAGGTCTGCCCAGAGTCTCTCAGAATATCTTCAGGGAACATCTACATCAGAATGCCCTCAGGAGCTTGTTTAAAAGACAGTCCCTTCCTGAACCAAGCATGTTGGGGAGGCAGAACTCGGGAATCTGCACTTTGAACACGATCCTGATTGGGATCCACTGGGCTATTCAGGTAAGAAGTTTCTAGTGGGTATGCAGGTATAGGGTCCACCAGCACTGTGGCCACAGCCCTTCCTTTGTCTCATAACCCGACAGGAGGGAAAGCTCTCCCACCAGGAACTCAGCCTTCTATGGGGACAGACAGCCCAGTGGGTTCTGAGACTACTAAGTGGGTCTGCAAGAAAGCAATGTTTTCTGGGATCCTAGCACAGTTACAACTTTGATGATAACCATTAACCTCCTTAGGTTCTCCAAAAGAGTCAGAGAGTCACTCTTCCTTTCATTAGAACAAGAGTTGGGTCAAGAATAAACAGTGTTAGGGGCACCTGGGTGGCTCAGTCAGTTAAGCGTCTGCCTTTGGCTCAGGTCATAATACCAGGGTCCTGGGATTGAGCCCCCGCATCAGGCTCCTTGCTCAGCAGGGGGCCTGATTCTCCCTCTCCCTCTGCTACTCCCCCCTATTTGTGTGCTCGCTCTCTCTCTCTCTGTCTCCCTAACAAATAAACAAATAAAATCTCTAAAAAAAAAAAAGAATAAATGCATTGTCAATATCCCATTAAATGGGTAAATTTATGGTATGTAGATCGTACCTCAATAAAGCTGTTGAAATAAATAAAATGTAAAGAAAAGATTTTCTTTTTTTAAAGATTTTATTTCTTTATTTGACGGAGAGAGAGACAGCACAAGCAGGGGGAGTGGCAGAGGCAAAGGGAGAAGCAGGCTCCACACTGAACAGGGAGACCGACACGGGACTTGATCCCAGGACCCTGGGATCATGATCCGAGCTGAAGGCAGGCGCCCAACCGACTGAGCCACCCAGGCGCCCCAAGAAAAGATTTTTTTTTAAAGTGAATATAACTAGAGTGTGAGTATCTTCCGTTGCTAACGTGTTCACGCCTTTAATAGCTCCATGGCAAAGTTATCTGGGGCTCTCCAAAATGCATCCATTCATCCAGTGAATAATTACTTAGTCCTGATCTAGCCACAGTTTAAGACTAGCTGCTATGAAACAAAGGGGAAAAAAAATCTTTGAATAAACCGTATATGCTACCATTACCAGAGAATTTGTCCATATAACAAGCATTGAAGTACGCTGATTTTTTAGTTTGGTTCCCTCGTTATTTGCTGAATAAAGCTACCTGTAGGCCTCTGACTCTTTCCAATGCAGAATTTAATTTGGTGACTAACAGACCAAAGCAGGGAAAGCGGCGGGGACCTTTTAATCTGCATAAGGAGACTTGTGTTTACTGTGATTTTATCTATCAAAGAAATGAGAGCACTGCAGGGAAGCGTTTCTTTTCTATGATACTGTTAATGCCTCAGATGTCAGGTCCAGCTCCCTCTCTGTGACAATCTGGGCGAACGCTAGGAAAGACACAGCTCGGGGAGTGACATACAAGGACAGAACTTGGACAGGGAGGGGACATCGGCAGAACCTCGGAACAAGCCAAAGATGAGGGGCAGGTGCTCCCCCTTTCCTTGCCTGCATCCCGTAGTTGGATCTCCTGAGACTCCAAGCCCATGGGAATGACAAGCTAAAGAAAACATCACTGGTGAACAAGTATAAGGTCAGATTACCAGAGTCACGACTCTCGGGCTTTTGCAAAAGTGTAGGGACAGAAAGGGCTAGTCATCGTGCCGCTTATTTTGTCGCAAAGGGACTCCAAAGAGCAGAGGGCATTGTTCTATCTGTAACTAATTGTAATCCATCTTCCCATTTGAGGTGCCCAGGAGAGCCACGCAGTCTGATCCCATTTGCCAGGGCTCATAAAGAGTGCAAAATGGACATCCTGGAGGAACGGAGTTCAGACACAGTTCGTGCTTTGCTGTCTGGGTTACTTCTCTTTATTTCTACCCGATGAAAGGGATGCCCATGTCGTCAGTGAGCAAGGACGGCTCAGTGTCTCACCGCTGGGTCTGTCAGTACCAGCCTCTCTGCCCTTCCATTCCACTCAAAGGGCCTTTACCTTCCCTTTCTTCACGTTCCACCTGACATGGGTTTTATTTTTTTTTTTAATTTTTTATTGTTATGTTAATCACCATACATTACATCATTAGTTTTTGATGTAGTGTTCCATGATTCATTGTCTGTGCATAACACCCAGTGCTCCACGCAGAACGTGCCCTCCTTAATACCCATCACCAGGCTGACCCATCCCCCCACACCCGTCCCCTCTAGAACCCTTAGTTTGTTTTTCAGAGTCCATCATCTCTCATGGTTCATCTCCCCCTCCGACTTACTCCCCTTCATTCTTCCCCTCCTGCTATCTTCTTCTTTTTCTTTTTTCTTAACATATCTTGCATTATTTGTTTCAGAAGTACAGGTCTGTGATTCAACAGTCTTACACAATTCACAGTGCTCACCGTAGCACATACCCTCCCCAATGTCTATCACCCAGCCACCCCATCCCTCCCACCCCCCACCACTCAGCAACCCTCAGTTTATTTCCTGAGATTAAGAATTCCTCATATCAGTGAGGTCATGTGATACATGTCTTTCTCTGATTGACTTATTTCACTCAGCATAACACCCTCCAGTTCCATCCACGTCGTTGCAAATGGCAAGATCTCATTCCTTTTGATGGCTGCATCATATTCCATTGTGTATATATACCACATCTTCTTTATCCATTCATCCTGACATGGGTTTTAAACCACCCATAGTGAAAAAAAAAAAAAAGAATCTCAGGGGTGTCTGGATGTTCAGTCAGTTAAGTATCCGACTCTTGGTTCTGGCTCAGGTCATGATCTCAGGGTGGTGAGATCAAGCCCCGCATCAGGCTCCGTGCTCAGCAAAGAGTCTGCTGGAGATTCTCTCTCTCTCCCTCTCCCTCTGCCTCTCCCACTCTGCTCTCTCTCTCTCAAATAAATAAATAAATCTTAAAAAAAAATCCCCTGTAGACCTAGATCTAAAGAAAATTAGGGGGGAAAGGAATTACCCTTTACAAACATCTACCATATATCTGGACACGATGCCAGGCACACTGCCTTAACCCTTAAAATAACTCTCAGATGTAATCATCGCCTCTCTGTTTCATTGACTGAATAACTAAAGCAGGGGGGAGTTAAATAGAATGCCTGCTAGAAAACACTGAAGCCAGATTTTTAAAGCTTGAGCCAAGCTGTGGTGTTTCAAAATTCAATAAAGAACCAAATTCTTTTCTTGAAGGTCAATTAGAACAGCATATAAAGTTTCTTTCACATTCCTGCTCGATTGCCTAATGATCTGAAATTTAAAAGACTCCATTGACATGCAGCTTGTATCCCCCTTCTAGGCTTAAACATTGTCCCCATTTTATGGTCAACAATTCGCTGTGCTATTTATTTATCTTTTCAGTGCTTATTCTCTATCTAATCATTCATCATTTCCTTGGATTTCAAAGCCATGCCTCATCTGGCTGAATCCTTTGAGTTTTGCTTTAGACCACTGGCCACTCCCAGCTAGGCATTCTGGTCACAATCTTAGTCTCTGTCCCTCATTTTCCCTAACATGGCATGACATTTTGCACTAGTGGTGTTCTTCACCTTCCTTGTTAGGGGACCCTTTCCTGCCCCCAGACCCTGGAGCAAAAAGTTCTATATACTATGTGACTGTCTTTACCCCTGGGAATGGCTGACTAGCCCACCATGAGCCCCTAACACAGGAGGAAGGGACCAACAGGCTCTTTTGTGGCAAGTTGACATGTAGGGCTCTGCCCACATGGAGAGGAACTTTGCCAATGGAAAGCTTAAGCCGCCATTTAGGTGGGGCCCCAGGCAAGAGAAAGAATAAGCAGTGTGTCTTTCAAGAGAAAAAAGGTCAAACAGGCATTCTTGAGGATCTATAGGCAACTGTGTGTCCTCTGAGGGCTGGAGAGGGTGATACCTCTGGATCCTGAGCTATTTCATTTCTCAATTTCTTTTCACCTAAAATTTGGTTGTTTCCTTTCCTATCTGGAATTAGCAAAATTACTTTATCCTTGTACTAAAACTTGATTTTTTCACTTGAGACAGCTTAAGTCACTCCTTTTTCTTGCAAATGAAAGGAAGGATCTTGAATGGAGCACCTTCTTTTTCTTGATCTACCCAATACTCACCCCTCTGTCTACCGACCTGCCTACGAAGCCATTCCTGAATGAATGTGACCTCTCTCTGCCTGCAAGTCTCCTACAAGCACCTGTTACACGTGTGCTGGAGTCACCCCTCAACTTCTCACTGATTGACTGTTTTCTCTGTCCGTCTTATATCCCCCAATAGACAGCAATCTCCTTAAGATCAAGGACAATTTGGGATCGACCTGAATCTGCTTGAATGTCAGCACAACCTCCAATCTCATCCCTTCTGCCAGATCCTCAGAGGAAAAGAAGCCAATCGTGTGGTTTATGCCTAGCAACACGTTTATGCAGAATCATAGAACTTTCCAGGAGGGCAGGCTGTAGTGATATATACAGGAACCTCCTGAATTTACATATATGAAAGCGCAGAGCAGTTAATGGTTAGTCAGCTAATAAGATTCAGCATGAGCTCTCACATCTGGAAGGTCTGGAGCATTGCAACTATGGAAGACAGAGACAGAATTTTACTCTTTATATTTGAAAATGAAAGAGACAGAACTACCCAGCTTTTCACTGATAGAAGACCAGTTAGGCCATAGTGAAACATACTGGCAGGACTTCTATTCTTTGAATTACTAAGGCTCTAACCAGGGTACTTTTATACTTTTTTTTTTTTTAATTGTATTGCCTTTTTAAAGCTAGGTTATTTTTTAAGCAATAGAACTCCTGGAACAGTAAACAGGAGGCAAATGTATTAGGCTTTAAAGGTGAAAGGGGTTATTTAAGAGTGTTATCAGAACTGGCAAGTTGCAAACACATATGGTATCAGAAAACCATAAACCTTTTCCTTCATAGCAGGGCTCAATTATTCATTAGGCCACCCTGCTGTAGGGAGAGGGTCTTTCGAAACTTAGTGTCACACAAGTCCAGCCCTCCCTGCCATCTTACTTTCTAGGTGAACAGTTCAAGAGAAGTGAAAATGATCTCTCTGTCCTCCCTTATCCCGAGGGCATTAAGGTTTTACAAGTGATAATGATAAAAGCAATAATTATAATAATCACCACTTCCTGCCACTCTGCGAGTGCAAGGGTGAATCTATTTTCCTAAGGGTCAGTAGGTTACTTACAGGAAATGATACAGCAAGTCAATGGCAGAGCTGGAATTTGAACCTGAGTCTTTTGGAGACTGCTAACCTGGTACTCTGGTGTTTCTAATCTCTTCTTTCCAAGGAACACTAATCTGATTGATCTCATGGGAAACTTTTTTAAAAGTTAAGGAGAAGGGACTTCATAGTCAAATTATCTGCCCATAATTTCTAAATTTGGGGGTTTCATGAGGCACACTAGTATATTAAAGGCTCTGAGAAGGTCCACAATAGAGATGCATGCTTTTCTTATATAATGCAGGTTTCCCAAAGTCATTTGCCTTAGAACTCCATTTTCTAACACGTGAGACAACAGTCTATTGCCAGGGACACATCTTGGACAAGAATGCATGCCAAATACAGCCTTGGCAAGCAGAACCTTACCTAGTTAAAAATGAAATAGTATTTTCCTTTATGGAGAAGTGTAAAAGGAGCTGAGCAGCGGTCAGCAGGATGGTAACCATGCTCAGTTGTGCTCATTCTCCCAGGTTTATTCTGAAAATGGAGCCTGCTGCAGCTCTGGGGAGGTGGGGGGGGGTGGGTGCTGGGCAACATGGGTGAAGGGGAGTGGGAAGTCCACGCTTCCGGTTGCAGGAGGAACAAGTCACAAGGATAAAAGGTACTGCATAGGGGATACAATATAGTCAGTGGGATTGTAATAGCATTGTGTGGTGGCAGATGGTAGCTACACTTGCAGGGAACACAGCATAATGGATAGGCTTCCTGAAATGCTATGTTGTACACCTGAAACTAAGGTAACATTGTATGTCAACTATACTCAAAATGGGAAGGGAAGGGGAGGGGAGGGGAGGAGAGGAGAGGGGAGGAGAGGAGAGGACAGGAGAGAGGGGAAGGGAAGGGAAAAGAGAAAAGAAAACAAGAAAGCCAGAAAGCCCAGTTCTGCCAGTGCTGTGTGGTTGCAGTGGGAACAACCAGCCTCCTGAGTCTGGCTCATTCTCTCAGCAGAAGCTAAGGTATCAAAGACACTTTGCTACCCTTTTGAAACCTCAGTTTCCTGATCTGTAAAACAGTGATTTAAAAAAAAAAAATCCTTACTTTGCAAGGGTGTTGTGATAGCTAGAAGTAATGTATTTGAAGCACCTGCAACAAGTCACCAATTATCACTGCTCTCAGTCAAGTTTGACAAAAGTGATGTTCCTTTTGCCTGGAAATTGCACCTGCAAAGTCCTGTTCACTTGATCAGGCCCAGATCAAAGGTCACCTCCTCCACAAAACTTTGCAAGTCCCTGCTACTTTCCCACTGACCTTTTTACCTCCATTCCTCCAGGTGCTAACAGAATCCACTGTCTCCCACTCCCACATCACTCACCCCATGACTTCAGTCTTCTTCTGTATGTGTCTGTCTTCTCCAGAACACCATCAGCTTTTTGAAAGCAAGGCATGTGTTGTAAGCACAGTGCCTTCTACACATAGAGTGCAGCACAGAAGAGAGCATATAAATGTCCAATAAGCATCATGAAGGAGATAAAAGAGGAAGGTATTATAGGGGTGCCTGGGTGGCTCAGCAGGTTAAGTGTCTGCCCTCGGCTTAAGTCATGATCCCAGAGTCCTGGGATCAAGCCCCACATTGGGCTCCCTGCTCAGCGGGGAGCCTGCTTCTCCCTCTGCCCCCCCCCCCACGCTTACTTGTGCTTTCTCTCTCTCTCTCTCTAATAAATAAATAAAATCTTTAAAAAAAAAAAGAGGAAGGTATTATAAACTATCATCTTTGACTCCAGAGACTCGGCAATCTGAGAATCAAATATACATATACCAGAAATGACCAATCATCAAACAATGCATTTCTGAGCTAGGAGTTTAGAAATGATAAAGAACTAAGTGGTTGGAGGGAATTTAAGGATTCTCATAAACCAGTCTAGTAGCCGCATGTAAGTATTATAGGCCGGTTCACACTTACCAACATGCACACGTGTTATGTACTTACGCCCCATGGAGACAGTGCACAATTTTACATGAATATTGAGAAATAATGGATGAAGTCATTGAAAGAACCAAATGGTTTAACAATATGAAGAAGGGCAGTAGCTCTGACTTCACATGGACATGGCCTTGAATTCCAGTGATATTGGGCTCTAGGGAAGCTATTGCCAAAGTCTCAAGTTTCCCTCTCTGTAAAAATTCGATCATAGAGTGCACTCAGAAAGTTGTTGAGGGGATTAACTTGGAGAGATATGAATACACTAAGCAGAGTAGCACAATATTGGTATTCAATACGTTTTATCTGTGGATAATTACTGTCTATCTCCCCCACTAGACTGAGCTCTTCAATGTCAGGGACCTCACCATGGAAATCTCTGTATCCACTGCCAAGCATCGCATCAAGCACATACCGCCAGCAACTCCATAAATCCTTGCTGCACAATGGAAAATGACATAAAGAGTGATGTCATTTGTTGAACTTCTAGCTTCCATACCTGTGAGACAGGGTGGTTCTGCTACCGTTCATGGAGCAATTACTACCTGCCAGGCTCTGGGCCAAGCCCTTCCCTGTTTACACAATGGAGCAAATTTGTGCTAAGCACTTTTACACATTTTTAAAAGTTTAATCTCACTTGACAAAATAAGGCAGTCAAAAGAGACCCAAAGAGGCAAGTATACAGACAAAAAGTACACGTACAGATGCTTTGTAAAAAAGAAATATTTACCTATGTATATATGCGCATATTCCTACAAAACGTTATCTCTACTTCTAAAGGGATAAAACTAGAAGGTATTAACAGTAGTAAAAGTATGGTAGGAGTAGGAAAAGGGATTGCATATATACATGCATTGCAAATATATATGTTTTTATATAATATTGTCCTAATGATTTTCAACATATAGGTGTGCATTTTCCCTTTAAATCTGCCCACTCAGCATCAGTGTGTGTGTGTGTGTGTGTGTGTGCGTGCGTGTGTGTAAGTCATGTGAAACAGCTTTGATATAATTATAAGCCGAGGAACAACATCCTTATCTCACACTGCATGGGATGCCTGTAAACATATGGAAGTGTGAGCACAAAAGAAAAAGCAAACCTGGAGAAAACATCCTGAGCCTGGGAAGAGAGCTATTCTGCTTTCTCTTGGGTGCCCTGAGGTTTTTCCTCACCCATTCTAGAGCATGTTCCTCATCAGCCCACTCAAGGAACAATGGCAGAAACAAGAGGAAAGTCTTGCTTTTCCATTTTCTTTTCTGTCTATCTACAGAGGATCAATCTAAAAACAACAGAAAGCTACAGAAGCAGTGGGAGGGAGTCCTCAGGCCCCATCAGGGAGGGAGCTGATGTGTTTCCTAAAGTGACTTCACTGCTTTGAGGCAACAGGGAAGCAAAGGGACCATTAGAGACACTGTCCCCCTAGCATGGGAAGTGGCCAGCTGTGACTCTGAGCACACGGGAAAGCCAGCATCAAGGGGTCGCTTCTGCAAACAAATGGCACCCATCCCTCCACCTCCTCCCCTTGTAGAATCGAGGCACGGGCCACACTTACACCATGTTACTCAACACTGCTGTACAACAGCTGTCTGTCTCTGCATCTTTCCCGACTACAGACCTCCTTGTCACTCCCTGCCATAAACTGCATGAAACCCATCACGCCATACTCCTCCCTACAACTTGAATTATGACTTCATTACTGCTCCGGCCATCTTTCTTATTGGAGAAGCTTGCTCATGGTCATATTACATCAGAAATATATACTTTAGAGTCGCACAGGCTTAGTTTTCAATCCTGACTATGCCTCCAGATAGTTGTGTGTCCTTGAGCAAGTTTCATAACCTCTGAGAACCTAAGTTTCTTGGGTCAAACATGAATCTAGCTGTCTGTCTGTCCCAAGGTCGCTGATAGCCTAAGCACCTGAAAAACAAACTCAGGCTGCTAAAATCAGTGTCCAGCACAAAGTATGCCTTCAATAAAGGTCACTTCCCTTCTCACCAAGACAGCAGAGGGAATCAAATCCATGCCAGGGGTCACTGAAAATGTCACAGACCTAGGGGAGGTAGTTTAGTGACAGAATGATGAGAAGAATCACCCATCTCATCTGCAGTAAGCATATGAATGCGGAATCCTCTAGATACATAGGCCCCGTGCAGATGACTTCCCCCTTCCTAAAAGATGTCTCACAGATGTGGAGGGGAAAGAGCCTTGCAGTTAGAAACAGATAAACCAGGTAAAAATACCAACCTTGCCCATGTCTGCTTGTGAGATTCTAGGAAGGATCCTTGACCTTTCTGGGTTTCGGTTTCTTCATTTTTAAAATTGGCTAATGACAGCCCTCTGCAAGATTGTTGTGAGTTCACATAGAATGACTGGCACCATGCCTTCTCCATGGTAAACAGTCAATACATGTTAGTTAGATTTCCAAGAGAATTCCTGGGCTTTAAATAATAGTCGTCAATGCTAATATTGTGGTTACTAAGCATCGGACGTTATTCTAATTAGTGACTGATTTTTCACACAGAAATAGTCACTGAATTTCACTGCTCATAGGAAACCTATGACACAGACACTATCATTTTTCTGTGTTAAGATGGGGAAACAGACACAGATCTCAGAGGCATCACCTGACCTGCCTAAGGCACGTGGCGAGTACATAGCAGAGCCTGGAATCACACCCTCTGTTCTAAGCAGTCTGGCCTCAGAATCTGTTTGTTTGTTTGTTTGTTTTTTAAGGTTTATTTATTTTATTTTACAGGAAGAGAGAGAATGAGCATGAGTGGGAGGGCCAGAAGGAGAAGGAGAGAGAATCTCAAGCAGATCCCCGCTGAGCACGGAGCCAGATGCAGAGCTAGATCTCACCACCCTGAGATCATGACCTGAGCTGAAACCAAGAGTTGGGCGCTTAACCGACTGCGCCACCCAAGCTCACCCAGAATCTTTTTTTATTAAGCACTCCACTATTCTGCCTCCAAAATTCAGAAAAATGAACTCCTTGCCACATACCCTGTATTTGAGAACTTCATTTTCAAGAGTACTACCTTTCTTCTTTTTTTTTTTATTTCCTAAGATTTTATTTATTTGAGAGAGAGAGAGACAGAGAGAGTCAGCGAGAGCATGAGCTGGGGGAGAGGTAGAGGCAGAGGGAGAAGCAAACTCCCTGCTGAGCAGGGAGCCCAACGTGGGACTTGATCCCAGGACCCCGAGATCATGACCTGAGCTGAAGGCAGACGCTTAACCATCTGAGCCACGCAGGCATCCCCAAGAGTACTATTTTTCTTCTTAATCTCTGTAATAGTTCATATCAATCATGGTTTCTTTTTTTTCTTTTTTCTTTTTTTTTAGAGAGAGATAGGGAGCATGAGCAGTAGGGGCAGAGGGAGAGGGAGAGAGAATCTCAAGCAGATCCCCACTGAGTGTGGAGCCCAACGTGGGGCTCAATCCCAGGACCTGAGATCATGACCCGAGCCAAAATTAAGAGTCGGACACTCAGCTGACTGAGCCACCCAGGTGCCCCTCAATCATGGTTTCTAAGTGCAAGGAACTGAAACCAAATCTGTCTGACTTAGGAGCACAAAGAAGAAATACAGGGGAATTCACAGCATGAACAGGAATGTTGGAGAATCAGAATCAGAGAGAAGTTACTGGCAACAGTGCCTGCAGTTAAATACACCTAAAACATCATATCGCTGGAAATTTCTAACTTTAGCTCTGATGGAGATTATATCAGACCATCCTCTTACTGAGAACAACTATAAACCTGGATAAAATCTCACACACACACACACACACACACACACACACCTGTGTGCACACACCCCTATCATCTATTTGAAGAAACTAGATTAAATGTATAGACTCTGGAGCCCCACTGCCTGCATTCAAAGCTTGACCCTACCATTTACCAGCTACATGGTCTTGGAAATGGCAGTTAACCTTGCTGTGCCTCAGTAGTCGCATCTGCAAAATGGGGATAATAATAACAGTCTCATATGACTGTGATGCAAATTTTTCTCTCAATTTTCATGTGATAACCAGTTGAGCAGAGTTGCTGCCGACCGATGCCCTTGAGGAACGCCACTTGAGGAAGTGTGGGAAGGAAGAATGGACTAGAAATAAGACGGTCATGGGCTGGGATTTCTCCTTATCCATGCCCAATGGCTAAATTGGTGTCCTGGAGCCTACTACCTTCTAAAATTCCAAATCTCTGGCTTCCAAATCTGCTGCCTTACCCACAAGCAACCTTTACTTCAAAGGCATCCAGAAAACAGAGCTTACTCTGGGTTGCCTCAGGCCAGTGACTTCCCTTGAAACTCAAAAGTCAGCCTGGTGGGAGAAAAATCCCTGTGTGAAAATAATACCCTCTTCCTCAATATCTTTGTCTCTTGCTCATGTCCAAGTTTTATCTGTTAGCATTTCAGAAGGGGAAAAGAAAACCAACAAGATTTCCTTCTTGTTAGCCCTGCAGGACCTGATAGAACCCCAGAAAAACAAAACTAGAGTTTTTCGCTCCTTGGCAAATCATCACCTGAGCCATCAGCTAGAATCTCACTGCAGAATATTTATCACTGGTGATAATGTAAAGAGGCAAAAAGATCACAGCATGATTTGGGGATCCCTGGTGTCATCTGCTGCTTTTGACAGTGGAGGAAATCTGCAGCCTGAGGATCTGAGAAAGCTTTACATGGTTGTCAGAGTAAGAGATTCAGACAGTCTCCCCCAACCCATGTACTTACTCCTGAGAGAGGGCTTCTAGTACAGGAACCTTTATTTGAGGTCATTCTGTGTAGGAAGAGCCCAGCTGAGCCCAGCGTCAACCCAGAAAGGCCACAAACATAAGTCAATAATTTGGGGCATACAATCGTATCTTTTTTTTTTTTTTTGACTCCTACTTTGTTTACATAAAAGTGCAGGGGGCACCTGGGTGGCCCAGTCAGTTAAGCCTCTGACTCCTGGTTTGGGGTCAGGTTGTGATCTCAGGGTCCTGGGATTGAGCCCCATATTGGGCTCCATGTTCAGCACAGCATCCGCTTGAGATTCTCTCTCCCTTCTCTGCCCCTCCTGCTCGTGCTCTCTCTCTCTCTCTAAAAAAAAATAAATAAAGGGGTGCCTGGGTGGCTCAGTTGGTTAAATGTCTGCCTTCGGCTCAGCTCAGGATCTGGGGGTCCTGGGATTGAGCCCCGTGTCAGGCTCCCTGCTCTGCAAGGGGCCTGCTTCTCCCTCTCCCTCTGCCTGCCGCTCCCCCTGCTTGTGCTCTCTCTCTCTCTGTCAAATAAATAAATAAAATACAATAAAATAAATCTTTAAAGAAAATAAGAAATTAAAAAAAAGTACAAACCTGAAAATTTTTGCTTTTGCATGGAATTAGTAATT